>NC_071976.1:13395316-13425548 GCF_026283585.1 Hylaeus volcanicus
GAAGAGAGACTGAGAGTCGACGCTGGCAAATGTAAGGATACGGGATCGGGATGCTAAGCGCGATTTCGACCTCAGTGGAATGGCAACAGTGTAGAGAGACGCTGTTGTGAGAACGGCAACACCGCAATTGTATCGACATCACGTTAGCAGTCGTCCTCAATAAGCGCCGCCCCTATCGATGGTCTGAACTACATTTGTGACGTCACTTGCTCTGTATTATCGTCAAAATGGCGGAATCTCGTTTTTAGGAATGCAATGCTTTGCCCACAGATTTTGTCCTTATATGAGCATATTTGTGGCTCAATGAGGTCTCATTAGAAAGAGGAAGGTCCAAGGAATGGCGCTCTGGTCGTCGTTTGAGTCACAAAATCCGTTTAGTAACATGAAAATACAACTATTCTGCGGATGTATTTTGCTCTACTTTTGCTCGACTTTGGACGCTCATATTATTAAATATCGACACAATATCGTGCAACCATGACCAGAGCGCCATTCCTTTGACCTTCCTCTTTCGAATGAGCCCTCATTGAGCCCAAAATATGCTCATATAAGGAAAAAATCTGTGGGCAAAGCTAACCCATATTTCGGGCCAGATTTTGTCGGATTACAGAGCGCTGCATTATCCGTGTCTATCCCCTTAATATCCTGTGTTTAATAATTTAACCAAATTTATCAAGAGTTGGTGAGTAATAATGCAGTTTAAATAGAAATTATTTCATACTTTTCAGTGTATTTTCTCATAGTTTTAAGCGATTATATCTAGAGCTGGTGAGTATTCATATAAATTAAGTAGAAATTGTTTCATACTTTTTAGTGCAGTTTTAATGTTTTTCGAAGGCGGTTATATTTTTTTTCCAAAAATTAATTCATTGTAATTCTATGTAATATTATGGTAAAACCTATGTACACAAATTGTATAGCGTTACAGCCGATATAACTTAAATAAAAAAAAGATAAAGACACTTTTACAACTGTTTTTTGGTTAAAATGAAAAAGGGAACTGTAATCAGGTCTCCGTGAACTTTATTTCTGCAAAAATGTAAATTTTTCTCTTGTGAGCAGGAGCTGCTTACTCAATGCTTTTAGATAGGACTTTTGTCAGCCTACAGGGCTGTTCAATACCAATATAAAAGTATGAAGTTAACAATTTCTAGAGTTCTACATTCATATTTCTTTATTATAACCAGTTTTTCATGTGCTATCGCAGTGAAAACCGTTACAAGAATAAACGAATTTATTATTTAGTAGCTATTAATTATTATTATTATAGACATATACATATACAGGGTGAGTCCGAAGAAACAGAACACCTAAATATCTCCGTTTCTTTTCGTTGTACAAAAAAACTTCTAAGGACAAAGTTACACTGTTTGAAGAACCACATGTTACGGTGTAAAGGAACAAATTTTCAAGATCATTTTTTAATGAGATTTCAAGGCCATCAATGTTTTTTTAAATGAAATGATATATGTTCGTTAACGTAATGTTGTAGCTGACAAAATAACGAATCTATTAAACGTTTGATCTACTAAATTCTTCGTTTGTCGCAACTTCTCTTTCATTGAAGTGTTACTTTTTTCTGAGGGATCGACAAACAAAAAATTTAGGTGATCAAACCAGGAAGAAAATGCGGAGAGACATTTAAACAAGAAGCACTAAATAAAAGTAAGCACACTCGTGCAGGCAACATTACTTTTATTTATGCTCTTTAATACTACAACGAAATTGTGCACTACCATGGCATTCAAGTTCAGTTTCTATGTATTATATACATATAAATTGAAACCATTTTTCAAAGTATTCAGGAATCAAAAGACCAAGGCTTGGAAATCTTGAAATCAAGCAAAATGCAAGAGAAGTTCTCTTGATTCTTGTGTAAGTAAAATTGTATTTATTTATACTCTTCTCTTTAATACTAAAGTGTCCCGTCTAAACTAGTCCACCTGAATATCTTTTCCAATTGTGGTGATTAGACTGTAGATTGTTATGCAGTTATAGGAAATTTGAATGTGCAAGAAACTACAAAATGCACACAGTATGAAGTAATGTAAAAATATATTGGAAGTAAAATTAATATTATAATATTTATAAAGTAAAATAAATTCCTATTTAGATGCAATTATCGTAGGTATGTTTACAAAGATTGTATTTTGTAAAAAGATCTGGTGACGTTACAAAAAAATATTTGACATGCAATTTGAATGGTATGGTGAGACCCACATTCTGAAATCATTTTTTATTCTAACGTCTCTTTTTTGGGGCAGGTGTATGAGATTTCAACGTCGTCCATGTTTTTTTCGTTTATAAATGCATATTTCTTTCTATCGTATTACATAGCTGACAGCAAAATACGTTCAGTTATGCTTAATAATATGAGTTTAAAATGATACTTTACTCGAAAAATTGATCTGAAATGTAAAATTAATGCCAATCGAAGATCGTAGACTTCTATGACAATAAGATGTGCCAGAATCAACAAATTACTTGTATGCAGTTTAATATTTAAACAAATTTGGCGGGGAAAAGTCTGAATTCAAAGTTGAGAAATTCTAAATATCGGATCTAATATGGCTTTTCCAAATAAAGTTAATAAAATCGACATCTTGAAAGATTTGATTAAAAACTTAATTAAGCGAAGAAACTAAAAAGAAAATTATTTAAAAATATTGCGAAAAAAGTAGATAATAGTTAACTAAACAAAAATTCTCTGAAGTGCAATGAAATATCGCTAAAGACAACAGTATATCCAACGTTTGAAATGTTATTCCATAAAATATTCAATTTGTCATTGATTGATCTTGGACACAATTTTTATTGTCTCGCTTGAAGAGTTTAATCTGAAAGAAGCAGCAATGCTCCCCCAGTTAATTAATTTTTACTCGAGATTTGCGAACGATGACTCTGACAAGTTGTAAAACCATTAAGATAAAAGGCATCTTTTATTTGTTCACAACTTATTTTTGTACACCACGTTTCGAGGAAATCTCTCGATAACGACGCAGAGTCTTCTTTTATCTGGTTCATTTAGGTGTCGTTGAATTATTTCTTTATCGAGTGACGTCAGAAAGAACGTCGGCTGAGTTTGAAGAACACCTTTGATCCTGAATCCTTTCATTTCCCAATAATTGAAAATCTTATACAGGTTGTCCCATTTTAACTTGGACACTGTTATACCTTGAAAACATGGAGTTTTAGCAAACAAAGTTTTAGACAAAAGTTTGATGGTTCTAAGGGGGTTAAAAAATGGAGTCATGAATTCGATTATAGATGGCGCCACTTATGATATTTTTTCATGGTGGTCATTTTTATAAATAGATGTCGATTTTTTTTGTCCTAACGAAAATTGTAGCTGGCGTAGATACGAGAACAGCAAGTTTTGTTTTTTTCATTCGGTTCATTTTTGAATGAATTACAGCGCTTTAAAGTTTGTCATTTTCTAAATTCAATTTGTGTCCGTACGTGCATGTGTTTGGCAACAAGTTACTCTATTCAGCCTAATCTTATTTCAGAGCACAAATTTCATTCTAAATAAAGTTTATTTGAACCGAATGAACGTTTTAGACTGAAATGGTTCGTCTATAAAAACTATCTACATTTTTCAATAATATGTGAAACCAAATTGTCGAAACCAAAACCAAAAGTCATGAAATTACTCGATGACTTGTGACGAATATAACAAATTCTCTAGCTGTCTTCTAGAAGAAAGAAGGTGCTGTGTATTATTTAATCTATCATCAATTTTATCATAATATTAAAGCATAATATTAAAATATAAACTTATAGGACAAGATATTGCAATATTACAAGAAAGAATATACATCAATCTACTAAAAAAAAAGAAACACCAATGACCTTGAAATTTCAGAAAATATGATCCTGAGATCATCTTTCATTATCTAACGTATTATGCTCCCCTTCAAAGCAAATATTTTCCTTTCCTCACATTTCTTAATACTCTGTATAGATTCAGAGTGCATCGTTACTATATTTTAGCTGCCAACAGTAGCTGGAGGTAGTTAGTGATCTCAGAACTTAAGTAAATCTATTCAATTGTTTCAAAATTCTATCAATGAATTTCATAAATGCAAACTTACTATAGTAGTCGTTCATGCTGACTTTAATAATAAATTTCATTGTATTTATGAAAGATTGTTTATTTAAAAAGTTATATCCAAAATATTTCCACCTGCCATAACTTTCCAAGAAGGTCCCCATCTGGAGGAATATAATAATATATCAACAATGTAGCTCGTGATGGGGATTCGATTGTTTTTGTTTGCACTCGACCGATTTTGCAATATACTGACCTCGATGCATTGCTAAATTCGCTTGTTATGACGTTAGTATTGTTCAGTCTGATTATGCACTTTAAGAAGAAGCATCTCGAACTCCATTAGGCTCAAGGGAATATCGACAATATCTGTTCTTTTATTTATCGACTAGCAAGTAGCACATACGTGCTCATTCAGTTATGTTTTGCTTCGATTAACTTTTTTTAACATTTCGTGAACTATGATATAACTGGTTTACTTTCAACTTCTATAACTCCTGGAATATATATGTATAATAAATATAAATATCAATATATACATATTTCCATTTAAAGAAATAATGCAACTGTCAATTGCACATACACCAATACACTTATACAAAAAACATGATCCTACAAATGTATACTAATTTAAATAATATTCATCGTGCCTCTATGACACAATTTAAGGGCAAAGCTTCTTAAAATTTCACATTTTCATTACTTTGTCATAGTTATAAATACATTAAATTTCTATTTCCTTTATATTAAATTATGTTCAATAACCTTTTCGTAGTCTGCGCAAAATTAAAAATATTGAACATTTCATTGATTATAATAACACGACATCAGACTATTTTCTATATTGTTCTAACGATGTTACTAAATATTATTTTTCCTAACAAAACTATTCATAAATAAGAGTGTTTCTTAATACGCTATTTTATGACTAACCTTAATGATATTAAAAACGCTTTCTAATTAAAAAAAAAAAATCAACCAATAAATACAGGAATAAATACACCTAATAATATCTCCCTTGATTTTTATTATACGAAATTTGGCAATATCAAAAACGCATTATAATTGAAAAAAAGAATCAACCAATAAATACAAGGAGTCTCGGAAAAATTTGAAAGAAGCCCTCTAATAATATCTCCCTTGATTTTCATGATATTAAATTTGTTCATGGCACGATTTCAATGATTTTGTAATGTTTTTACGTAGAATATGCATGTAATTACGTAAAAATATGCATTTCCATTTAAAGAAATAATGCAACTATCGATTGCACATGCACCATTGCTATAATAAAACACGTGTTACTTTTGACGAGACAATAGAAAGAGTAGTTTATTTAATACGAAGTACATAGACAAAAGAAAGTAGATGGCAGCACTTGGCCTCGTATGGTAGATATAGTTACAACAATTGCACTTATAAAATAATTTGGCTACAAATGTAGTACACTTTTAACCATTCATCTTTTTCCTTTAATATTTTTCTCTAAATGTACTGATAACCAAGTTATAGTAGCATCTTATACATGAAGGAAGGTTATGTTTCGTTCCGCGGAAACATCGATCGAATGATCGTTGCCGTTGGGGGCTCGTCCGGGATCGAGAGACAGGCGAATTGTGAAAATTGAGACGATTCGGGAAAAAACGTCGCGTAATGTAATGCAATACGGTTGTGTTGTTCGTGGTGAAACAGGCGGGTGTAACGGTGTTCGGTACGGTGGAAAGTTGCCCACGTACCAATAATAAGTTGAAATACCCGCAACGTGTCGGTCGAACAGCATAAAGTTGTAACCGTTGTTTAAGACGTTAATACGTAAAGAAGAAAATATGGATGGAAATACCGGAAAGGCTACTGGAGACAAGGCAGCATAAGGATGGTACATTACTTGACGACGATAGCATCGAGACAGATAATTTGGACGATACGGTGGTCGAAAGTAAGAAGCATGACGCTGGACCATCCGAAGAAGAAGTATACAGAATGAAAGTGTCGCAATTGAAGAACAAGTTGGAACGCCTAAACTTGCGGGAAAAAAGTTGAATTACGTGAACGATTAATAAATGCGTTAAGATGTAGAAAAGACGCAGAAGAAAGTGATGAAGAAGACAGTGTTGAAGAAGACGGTGCTACCACAGATAGTGATAGTCCAGATTCAGAAGAAGAAGATGATGGACGCAAAAAGGAATACAGAGATCATAGGTGTAAGCGAAAGGTCGAACGAACAAGCGACCATGGAAAACGGGCGTCTGCAAGAAAATCGAACCTAATCGGCAAGTGCATTTACAATCAAAGATGTAGAAGGTAGTCTTTGCCATTTTTACGGGGACGATAAATTACCGGTTAAAAAATGGGTTTCGGATTTCGAGGATATGAGCGAGCTGCTAGGTTGGAACGATTTACAAATGTTCATATACGGTAAACGAATGTTACAAGGTTCGGCGAAGAAATTTGTTGCGTTCGAAAGAGGGATTATTACGTGGAAAAAACTAAAACGTCGATTAATTCGGGAATTCCATGTGCGAAAAAACAGTGCAGAAGTACACGCTCAATTGTACCGCCGGAGAAAATTACCAAACGAAAGTAGTAGACAATACGTATACGAGATGCAAGAAATAGCCGCGCAGGGGGAAGTTGACGAAGATGCCCTTATTCAATATATAATAGACGGCATACCAGATAGTAACGAGTCTAATGAAGCAATCTTTTACAGAGCGCGAAGTTTAAAATCGTTGAAAAGAAGCCTGGAAGCCTACGACAGATTAAGAGAAAAATCAGACCGGAAGAAAGGTGTAGTGAAAACGGAAGAAAAGAAAGAAATGAAAACACCCGCGCCGAAACGTAACGTGAAAACGCATTGCTATGCTTGTGGTTCAACGGAACATAGTGTGAAAGACTGTACAAATAAGGATAAAGGCCCAAAGTGTTTTAATTGTAATGATTTCGGTCATATTTCGCTTAAATGCCCTAAGAAGGTGGAAACCGAAAATCGTAAATTGGTGAATTGTGTACGGAGTATGGATGATAAATTCGCGGTTGTGAAAATAAGCGACGTTGTGTGTTACGCGTTAATAGACACAGGCAGTGACGTAAGCCTAATCAGAGAGGACATATTTAAAAAAATTACGGGTGTTCAATTGCGTTTAACTCGACGAGTGTTAACAGGTTTCGGAAATTCGCAAACAATACCGATCGGACGCTTTGACGCTGACTTAACGATAAACGGAAATGTGTACGGTATCGACATTTTAGTAGTGCCAACTGGAACTATGACGTCGGAAGTAATTCTAGGGCAAAACTTTTTAAGGCAGATAGAAGTGAACATCCGTGGCGGTGAAATTATAGTGCAACGGGTGAACAACGAGATTCGGATTATAGGGTCGAACATTGACAAAAATAAGGAGTACGGTGGTGATAAAGTGGATAGGGTCATTTCGGATAACGTAAAAGACGATATAGCCGAGTTGATGATGATTATTTACGTTGAAGAACGTGAATTAGATGCATGCCCGGAATATCGCGAAAAAATAAAAGAGTTAGTCACGAATTATCGACCGGCTAAAAACGTAAACACGTCGGTAGAAACAAAAATTGTGCTACGCAGTTAGGAACCATTAGTCATCGACTGAGGCGATTAGCTCCGAAGGAGAAGACGATACTAGAGAAGCAGATCGACGAATGGTTGAAGAAGGGAGTAATACATCCCAGTACTAGTGAGTTCTCAAGTCCGGTTGTTATTGTCCCGAAAAAGAATGGGGAATATCGGGTATGTATAGATTACAGAAAAATAAACAGACAAATGGTGCGCGACAGATTCCCCATGCCGCTGATCGAGGATAGTATTGACTCTTTAGCGAAATTTCGAGTGTTCTCGTTAATCGATTTAAAAAGCGGATTTCTACATGTACCGGTAGAGAAAAGTAGCCAAAAATATACTGCGTTTGTAACACCGAGCGGGCAGTACGAATTTGCGAAAACTCCGTTTGGTTTTTCCAATAGCCTAGCTAGTTTTATGCGTTTTATAATGGAAGTATACCGAGATTTAATCCGAAAAAATGTTGTTATTATATACGTTGATGATTTGATAATACCGGGGAAAACTAAAGAGGAAGCATACGACAGGTTAGTAGAAACGTTAGAAGTAGCAGCGAGGAACGGGTTGGAAATAAATTGGGCAAAATCCAAATTCTTACAAGTGCGAGTAGAATACTTAGGTCACGAAATCGAAGGTGGTTGCGTATACCCTTCTCCTACGAAAACTAAGGCGGTACAGTATTTTCCGATACCGAAAAATAAAAAACAGGTGCAGAGTTTTCTGGGGCTCACCGGGTATTTCAGAAAATGTATTCATGATTACGCTAAGTTAGCCCGTCCGTTGTCCGAATTATTAAAGAATGACGCAAAGTTTCGATTTGATACAGAAGATCGTTCAATGCGTTGAAGGAGTCGTTATCGTGCGATCCGGTGTTGCGTATTTACAATCCGAAAGCGGAAACCGAACTACATACGGACCCAAGTAAAGAGGGGTACGGTGCGGTTCTATTACAGAAGGAAATTCGAGAAAAAGCGTTTCACGCGGTACATTTTATGAGTAGGAAAACATCGGACGCAGAGAAAAATTACCATTCGTATGAGCTTGAAATATTAGCGGTTATAAGAGCAGTTCAGAAATTTAGAGTGTATCTGTTAGGAGTACAATTTAAATTAGTTACAGATTACGATGCGTTTCGTAAAACCTTGTCTAAGCAAGATTTGTCACCTAAGATCGCGAGGTGGGCATTATCTTTTGAGGAATTCGAGTATGACGTCGAACATCGCTCAGGATTGCAATTACGACACGTTGATGCATTGAGTCGGTACCCCATTCGCGTTATTGAAGACAGGCTAATAGGAATATTGCGCGCAAGACAAGAAGAAGATAACCGAATTCGAGCAATAAAACAGGTGTTAAAAACTGAACCATATGAAGATTATTTAATTGAAAATAACCTACTGATAAAACAAGCCGGGCACAAAAAACTTATTGTACTACCTGCTAGCATGTACACCGATGTTATCAGGAGGGAACATGAAAATGGACACTTTGGAGTAAAGAAGATGGCTGAAAAAATAACTGAGGAATAATACATACCGAATTTGACGGAGAAACTGGAGAGATACGTAAAATGTTGTATACCCTGTATATTGGCGGAAAGAAAGAAAGGGAAGGTAGAAGGAGAACTGAAACCGATACCTAAAGGAGACGTTCCGTTATCAACCTATCACGTAGGCCATTTAGGACCGATGACGACTACATGTAAAGCGTATAAATATCTCTTCGTAGTAGTAGATGCGTTCTCCAAGTTTGTTTGGATATACCCTAGCAAAACAACGAACACTAAGGAAGTATTGGATAAGCTAGTACTACAGCAAAAGACTTTCGGAAACCCGTCCCGTATAATTTCGGATCGAGGAACAGCGTTCACGTCGGCAGATTTCCGTGAATATTGTAATAAAGAAAATGTTGAACATATACTCACCACTGTAGGAGTCCCACGAGGAAATGCCCAAGTGGAGAGGATTAATCGCATCATAATACCGATACTAACAAAATTGTTCATGGATGATCCTGACAAATGGTACCGGTACGTGGATAAAGTACAACGAAGTATAAATAGTACCTACCAACGTAGTGTAGGGATGTCACCTTTTGAATTGATGCTTGGGGTAAAAATGAAACAACGGGAAGATATACAAATTTTCCAGATCATCCAACAGCGAAAATGTTTAACGAAGAACGTGACAGATTAAGAAATGTTGCAAAAGAAAATATAATTAAGACTCAGGAAGAAAATGGGCGAAATTATAACAAGAACGTCAAAGGAGCTACTGTCTATAAAGAGGGAGACCTTGTAGCTATTAAGAGAACACAGTTCGGAACAGGTTTAAAAATTAAAGCAACATTCCTTGGACCCTATAAAATAACAAAAATAAAACGAAACAATAGGTATGAAGTCGTACGGGTGGGCGATGGAGAAGGTCCCTACATAACATCTACAGCAGCTGACTTCATGAAGCCCTATGGGAGAATCTCTTCGGAGGGCGAAGAGAACGAAGCAGGAATGGCCGAGTGAAGGAAGGTTATGTTTCGTTCCGCGGAAACATCAATCGAATGATCGATGTATTCGACGTTTTTCGGGCGGCTCGCGAGATATCGTGGCGTGCGTTGCCGTTTTGCTCGAGGCAAACGGCGTGAAGAAGTCCTTAGTCGTTGTGCGATGAACGGTGGCGTCAACCTTTTTTTATATACTTCTTCAATTTATATGTTCTAAAATATATCTTATGTTCTAATACCATAATACGTCTCACTTATTCGCCGCCCTCGATTATTCCAAATCCTACATACATATATACTTGACTTACCCTATATAGTTGTGGCGACGATGAGCTGGCGCCACATCATCTTCCTTGCGTTTAGATTTTGTAAGAGGTATGTCTGGACGGATGAACCGAGGTGCGTGCTGCGCGACTGCGATGAGTGACTGTTTAGGTTATGATTTGTAAAAAGAAGTGAGATCCAATAAAAAACTTTAAAAAAGTAAAAGAATTACGCCAAGTACATGACAAAGTGGAGGACTCAAGGAGTTATCATTGAAAAATAGAAGATCCCTATAAAAAACTACAAGAAAGTACAAAAATATGTGAAATCGAAATGAGCTGCCAGCATATGGAGGTGCTTTCCAGCTCAGTGCAATGGCGACACTGTGTAACACAATGTAAAATTCAGTGCTTTCCAACTATGCGAAGCTACAATGCTGTGTTCAACAGTGCGGAAGTTTAGATCCTAATGACAATTCATGTAAAGTGACTGCTCCGCACTTTGCGGGGAAATGAAGAAGCTAAACAGCGTATCCTCCACAAACTGAGACTGTTTAGAAATTTGCCTAGATTTCCGCGGCCTGGAAGTCAAATGCTTGGCGTGGCCAGGCAAGGTCAAGGTGTCGATGAATAAGAATTATTTTAAAACGCAAAATAATGAAAGTGTACTCATATTGTCAGAGTTTTAAACTGACAAATTACCTGAAAGTCTATGAGAGAGAAAGTATGGGTATTGATGATCTAAACCGTCCCACAGACTGCTCTGACGAGGCGTGGGCTCATGTCATAAGATGCGTGGTATGAAATTCTAACATAGGGTTTTGCGTGCCGACGTTCACATTACGCTAACGTGACGTGGGAAGACATGGGCTAGCGCCATCTAACGGTACACGCTGTAGTTAAAATTCTAACATAGGGTTTCCGTGACGACGTTCACATTACCCTGACGTGACGTGGGCTGATGCTATTTGAAGAAATATGCGTTGTGACGCGTCAGGAGCATATCAAACCTACTAGATTTTCCGTGAGCGTTGGAAGGCGTCAGAAGACCGGGTGTTTTCTAGAATTCTGTTTTCCATTTTTAAGAGATGAACTAATTTCAAAAACATTAAAACTGCTCTAAAGAGTATTAAAAGAATTTCTAGTTAATTTATATGAATTTATATGACCATTAATTTATATGAGCAGCTCTAAATATAATTGCTTAAAAGTACGAAAAAATGCAGTGAAAAGTATGAAATAATTTATATTTAACTGCATTATTACCAGATCTTCTAAAATTATTGAATAAGGAACTTTTTTTATTGAAAAAATTAATTTATATAATTATTTACTTATTTATACCAATATTTATTTTAATTTTAACGAAATTGATTTGATTAGTTATTCTTCTTTCTGTAAATTTATATACATTAAAATTTAGAATATTATTCATATTGATAATTATATGTTTAGGAGCTAACCCTTATTATACAAAGTGGTTGAGCTTCTAATTCAAATTATTCTTTATTATGATCAAAGCATCTTATTGCTCAATCAGTTTCCTATGAGGTAAGATTATTTCTTATATTATTGTCCATTTGACAAAAAAAGGTGTTAGCGATTTGATGAGTGATGTTTGCAGTACAGGCTGACGTATTCGCTGCTTCTTCAGGTAAAAAATATCCGAATTATGTGATGTTTGATATCATTTTTATCAGAAAAACATAAGGAATCCATTGATATTATTTTCCCGACAATCTGATGAAAAATATAAACATTTTATATACAGCAGTTCATCATTTTACGATGGACTGCCCGTCTTTTGTTCTCGGCCGAGCGCCTACCTGGGGTCGCTCAAGGGTCTGGGATCGAACGGGGCATCGACTCCTCAATTTTTCATAAAGTCGAATTCTTTATTCTTCATCGAATCCACGTGAACGTGATGGCATTGGATTCTTGGTGTTCTCCTGATTAAAATGATATCTCACATCGCGTAAATCGAACTATTTTTAACGAAATAACTTTTCAATTATGCAATCAGATTTTTTATATAATTTCGTTAATTATTGTCCAAATTATGTCATGTGTGGTATCATTTTCATCGCAAAAACATCAGGAATCGTTTGATATTATATATATTAATATAATTTATTAATTATAAACATTTATTCGTTCAATTTATAAATAATTATGAACACCTGCAATTTTTTTTCTTGCTGCAAGAAATTTTAATGTTAATGATGAAATGAGAAAATGACTCCATTTCTATAAGCTCTACATAAAAAGTCTAAATTAAAAACACTTTAGTGGTATGGATCTATTCTGTATGAATGAAGGTACCTGACAATTCAAATTTTGACCACTTAGCTTGTAATGAAAATGGATAAACATTTTACAACAGTTGCTCCAATTTGTTAACGAATAACCTCCAAGCCTGTGGTTCCCTTCATTTGTATAAGCTCTGCATAAAAAGTCTAAATTCAAAACACTTTGTTGGTATGGATCTATATTAAAAACAGTTTTTTGTATGAATAAAGGTATCTCGCAATTCAGATTTTGACAACTTACCTTGTAATCAAAATCGATCTACATTTTACTTTACTAGCAGCACTTTGTTATTAAACCTGTAGCGGCTAGCTGTAAATGTTTGAAAAGACTTCGAAACGACTAGCACGGTTTATGACACGAACCATAGCGGAATTATTTTTGAGAAAGCCGTTATAACGAATAGAGTTTTTGTAAGGCATGTACGTAGCTAGGGTTTGCCAACGGTCTCGATAGTTAAGCGCTAGTGTCATAAACCCTGAGTTTCTTCAAGGGTCGTCGTCGAGAGGTCTGGCGACCATCGGTTGGTCGCGCCGCGGATCTAGGACCCCGGGAAATTCCGCTGCGTTGCCACCTTCTTCAGCAAACGCTACCCCTGCCAAATGGCACCCCCGCAAGACAATGGGCCACGAGCACCCTGAGGGGGCACGCACGATTTGGCGAGTCTTGACGAGTCACCCTGGGAGACACTCTATCGAAATAAATAGAATTCTCCCAAAAGCTGTGATCAGTTAATTCGAACACGCCTATCATCACCATCCCTTCAAACTCTACATAAAAAGTCTAAATTGAAAACATTTACTGATATAAATATAATTAATAATGCAATAGTGTAAAAACTTTTGACACTTGGCAGGTTATGAATGATGACATCTGTTTCTACTCTCGACGCTCGATGGCCGACGAGCCATACCGAACCGAGTGATTCCGAGAGTCGACAAACGACACTCGGCTTTTGCTTAGCTTCGATTGGCTAAGGGTTGACGACGGGAAAATCATACGAAAAATACCGTTTCTGACAGATTCACGACATAATATTACGTTATCTCAGTTGTACGTGGACCTATTTGATTGATTTTGGTTTTATTCGAAAGCTTATATGCGGTTTACATAAGAAAAATGCCTTTAAATTTAGAAAATATTGCAGGCGTGTTGAAATATTCATAAAAGAAGTTTCAGGTTAGGTTGGAATGGACCATCTCTCCTGTAAAAGATACGTGGTAGCTTCAACGCCAGTACATACGCGGTGACGGATAATTTTTGATGTACTTGGCGCCGAAACGCTACCGCGTCTCTAGATAGGTTCGAATGTCATCAGAATGTTTCTTCAGTTCGAATGTTACTAAGGGTGAATGCATTTGTTTAAACAGCGTGAAAGAGATGCATGAATTGAAGTGAGAAAGGTTTTCGTAGTTATGCTTGGGAGAACGAATGGCTAGTTCGTAAGTTAGTTCTGTAGAGGATCTCGATAGGTGCAGACCGCGGGATACGCGTCTGCCGAATAAAGATCAACCTTTTTGTTATTAACTGAGTCGCAATTAATCCGCCACCTTACCCCACATAGTAAAAGGAATTTCTAAAAAGGAAAGTGTACTATAACGAATGTCTTACCTTGACTAAGTAGGCAATATGGCCTTTTTGTAGCGCGTTGGGTGGGTGTATCCAGCTTCTACTCGTTCCTGTAAACAGATTCATGTAAAGCTCTCTCCAAATAAATCGATAAATAAAGCGTTGATGTAGAAATCGTGGCAAAGTTTGCTCACCATGTTTGTTCGTTTGATTTTTACTATTCGCCGAGTTCTGCGTCCATTTCAGAAGCGTTGAGTTTCTCATATTGTCGGTCTATGATTGTCTTGCTTACCGACACCTGAAATAGATGGAAACATCCAAATCTTACTTGTTTGTAGTTTATTGTTCATGATCATACATTTTCGAATTATTAATACAGTTTAACGATTGTTGTGATTACTGTTCAAATGTTATTCGTGTATGTTCAGTAAGTCTTTATGTAACAATTATGTTTGTAATATTAATAAGTTTCATTGATATGAATATTTCATACTTTCTATATTTTAACACGATAATTGTTTTAGTGATGTCACTGTAAGAGTCTCTACGAAAAATAAAGCAGAGAGAATCGAACCCACGATTCTCGGATCCACAGTCGACCGCTTTTCCTACATGATCCATCTCGCACTCCCACTGTGAAATTAGCACCTCATTTAAAAAAAATCAAATTTTCAGCAGCAGTTCTATTTGCACCCACAATAGTTCTATAGTTCCCGATAGTTTTTAGAAATAGTTCCGCCGCAATACGCGAGAAACAGCATTTTCAAAATATGAAGTGCTAACTTCGCATGACCAAGCATTTCCTTCTCTGGACTCAAGTAATGTCAAAATATTTTCCTTTCCAATCAACGGTTGCAACTTCTTCGAGATGCGAAGCATATTTTAAAGACTTTAAGCATTATGACCTAGGATCGAATTACGAGCCAACGGGAGTGGACAAATTTATTATTCGGTATTGGAATATGGGTGTAATAAATGAATCTTTTTAATAAGTTTGAATTCTACGTTTATTGAAACGGCTCGGAAGGACAGATTTACTGTTCAAGGAACGGACGAGAACTAAACTGAAAAATCAGGCCTACGAGAAAGAGAAATCTAGCGCCCACTTAAAGAAAGAACATTCTGCCTGCGCTCTGTTTATTACCCTGGCCTTCGACGACAAACAGTCAAGGATTTTCAGACCTGGTGGTGCCAGTCCGATACTCTAACTTACAGAGAAAAGGGCAGTGTCTCTCAACGCTAGATTCATTTTTGTTGAAGTCAAATTATATGTTTATAATTCAACATTCGGCATATTAAATCTATAGAAAATATTTCAAAATTAGAACAAGCTGCGCACAAACGAGAAAATGAAAAAATAGCTATATTACAAACTAAGATGCGAAAAGAAAAAAGAATGCAAATAGATTACATAGAATCAGATGAAAATAACTCTAAGCACTTAAACAAACAGGAAAATTGGAAAGGTCTAAATACAGAAGCTTGTAAAAAGACTAAAAAATCTTATGATATGAACGATGATGCTAATGAAGAGAATAATACAGAAGATTCAGCAATAACAATATCAACAACTGTAGAACATGAAAAACCATTAACGGAAAACATTAGCAATATCCAAAGAATAAAATATTTAAATCCACGCCCAGACATTAATCTTACGTTCAATAGACCACTACGAAGAAAAAATGAAATATTGCGAAATGGAAATAATTGCAACGTAGTACATTTTATTGGGAAAAAATTATATATAAAAAACACGTGTGTATTTGATTCAATTGGTGAAATATTTACAAATGCATATTGCAATTATTCAAAATTTTAAAACTGGATGGACACAAACTCTGATAACATATTTTTAACATTCATGAAAAGTTACGCTGTAGATAACACCAACAAGATTATATATGAAAAACGAAGTGCTATTTTATGCAAAATATTTGAGATTTAGCACGATATTGTTGATTGTACTTTGAACACGAATTTTTTATTTACAAAATTATTGACTGATATTTGTAGCGCTGAAGAAATCAAGACTTGCAAATGTAATTATTCAAAAAAATTATACATAATAGATTTATTCGACACAGGAAAACATCAAAATTTCCAACAAAATTTAGCAAATTTTATTTCAGAATTTTTTAACATCAGATCAATTTCATGTAAAACATGTCAATCTACTACACAATTAAGAAGACAGGCAAATGCATACGTAGCCATAGAAACAAAAATATACTTCCAGCAAAATAAAATTCAATATCCGAATGGAATTTGTTTGAACGAAATCGCAGATAACTGTCAAATAGACGA
Source organism: Hylaeus volcanicus (assembly GCF_026283585.1). Lineage (NCBI taxonomy): Eukaryota > Metazoa > Arthropoda > Insecta > Hymenoptera > Colletidae > Hylaeus > Hylaeus volcanicus. Next base: position 13,411,905 of record NC_071976.1, read on the forward strand.
AACAAAATATATATTAGGAGGACAGATTAATTATACACGCGGACATTTCACCGCATATTGTCGTAATACGACAGGGGCATGGACCTTACATGATGACCTTAGTCGAAAATTGCGACCCATTTTTTTTGTAAAAACGAGTAAGTAAAAAGATATTGTTATTATTAAAATTTACTTTTACGCCAAAGAGATTAGATATATAATAAGTCTATTTATGTTATTCATATGTATAATTATCTGTATAAATGTATAATATGCATAAAGCATATGTACAATCACTTGTATTGTTATATGTATAAATATAAAACATAATTTATTTTTTAAATTAATATTATTGACATGTTACATGAAAATGGGGAAACATGAATAATTAAAATATAAATAAATGTTGCAATAGCCATTGCACAAACAATTTCTGCATTTTAATTGTTAATTTAGATCCAACGGTATATACCACATACATATGCACATTAATAATTATTAAATTGATGAATATGATACATAAGTGTAAGTAGCGCTACTACATTTTCATAATCTATGCATAACCTTTTTCTAAGAGTTACACAAACGAAAACTTTAATTGCAAAAACGAATAACGTTAGTGGTTCTGCGCAGACATAAATAATTAGCTGCAAAATTGACAAAACGAGGACAAATGACCTGCAACCGAGCGCACCGCTGCAACTTCTCTTTAATTGAAGTGTATCTTTTTTCTGAGGGGTGGACAAATGAAAATTGTGGTTGGACAAACGTGAACAAATCGGGTACAATCAAACTTCATTAAAAAACCTAAACAAAATTTGTATGGGGGTGCTGAATAAAAACATTTTTTTTTTTAATAATTTTTTTCGGAGGGTGGACAAATGAACATTTTTGTTGGACAAACGTGGACAAACGTGGACAAACGAATGCAATTTGATGTTTATCAAAATGTGCATTTCGGGATACTAACTTCACGAAGCCGACATATCCTGGTGTTTTCACTACGTCCTCTTCTTTATTCGCTGTCCTTCTCTAGGTTCGAAGCTTGTTGCCAAACATCAGAGAATGTACAAAATCTACCATAAATGCACTAGTTCATTCCCGAGTTTGTGCATTTATGGAGACTTTATTGTAATATTTCTCTCACTAGCTCTTCGTTGAGTTTCCGAATTCACCGTGTTCTCACGCAGTGTGAAACTCATGTTTACGTATATACAGGATGTCCCAAAAATGTTGGAACACCTTGAAAGGGGTGGTTCGGGAGGTGATTTGAAACAACTTTTTCCTTAGCGAAAATGTTGTCCGAGACTTCGTTATGGAGATATTAACAGAAAGCGGACGCTTTCGTACACGAACAAGTGATTTGACGTGCATCGAAGGACATTGACGCGACCGGCTAACACGTAGCCTTCGCTACCGCGGCCGCTCCAACGGTATATGCGCGCTCTGATTGGTCGACGTTTTCCGTTAGTATCTCCTTAACGAAGCCTCGGACAACATTTTCGCTAAGGAAAAAGTTGTTTCAAATCACCTACCGAATCACCTCTTTCAAGGTGTTACAACATTTTTGGGACACCCTGTATATCGTGACGTAGTGGACCTTCCGTTTTTGTGGCCCTTGTCGCTCGCACTCTGCGAGTAGGAGATTCCGGTCTCTCTCAGGAGAGCCGTCTTTCGTCTGTGTATCACGTAAGGCTGCGGCACGTGCTAGTTCGTATTATCAGCCAAGAGTATTGTTCGCCACCTCGACTACGTGTTAAAATAAACCGAGTCACTAATCCTACTAGTGTATCTCCTTTCAAAAGTTATTGAGAATCCGACTAGTAATACTAATTATTACACAATATTTCAATACGTCATCGATCCATAAATAATTAACTAATTTTATTATATTCTAAACTGCATTTTTAATAATGCCTCGTTTTCTTGGTGGAAATATATTTTACAGAATTAAATTTGTCATGAAATGTATAGTAATTAGATTATATATATATATATATGATATTAGCTTATTTTGCTTTATTGTAAACTGTATTTTTAATAATGTCACATTCTCTCGGTGCAAATATATTTTACAGAATGAAATTTGTCATAAAATATATGGTTTCAACTCATCAAATAAATATGTTGGCGTGTATCATTTATGGAATTGCAGCTTGTCCTAATTAGTACAATTATACCGCATATTTCGCACAAAATCTTGCTCTACTTGTTCAACACTTTTGTTTCACTTTAATGAAACTATGTCAGATCGCCCATGCTTTCTTCGAAATCACTTTCTTGAGCTATATTCACTCTCGAGCCGTATCTGTAGCGGCACGCGATTTATATATATACATCGTGATACATAACTTTAGTACCACTTTCGAGAGATTGGAAAGATGTTTAGGATGTATGGGGAGGTACAATCAGAGGCAAATGTACAGGGTGTCTATTGACTATTGACGATACGAAAAAATTGTTTATATGTAAATTGCAAGATACAATGGGCTCTATATTGTGACCTAAACGAAATTGTTTTTATATTATTATTTAAAAAATTTGATGGTGAAGTTTCGTTTTTTAAATTGAACTATATATTTTTTAGCTGATCGTGCGATAGTGCTTTTCAAGATGAATTCATTGACCCTTAATGTATTTACCCGATTTTTATTAGTTTTCAAGATATAACTCTTCACAATTTACTGATTTTCAGTGGAAAAGTCTCGGTTTAAGTGACAAGTCATAAAAGCGGCTCTATTGCTGCGGTGTTTCATTCTGCCTGTTGAAACCGATAGCAAGGGTCTACGTTCGGAACGGCAGGCCCGAACAGTAAGAAACATAGAAAGTATTGTCCATCACGATCTAAGTTTACCGCATCCTCAAACGTAGGCGTGATGGCGTGAGGAAGTTCAAACTCATGCCAGCGAGTGCGTCGCCAGGGCTTTTCTGCCGCACCTTAACAAATGGCGGGAGAGGCGTCATAGAAAGCTCACCTACCGTGCGACGCAGGTATTCACCGGACATGGATACGTTGGTGTTTATCTGGGTCGCATTAGGAAGGAAGCGACGATGGTTTGCCACCATTGTGGACAGGAGGAGGACTCGGCGTAGGACACGCTGGAGGAATGCACCGCCTTTTCAACGCAGTGCCGAATCCTACGTCAGAAATTGGAGGAAACTTCTCACTCCCAGCAGTAGTTTGGGCAACGCTGGAGAGCGAGAGGAACTGGAAAATTGTGGACTCCTCCTGCGAGGAAGTTATAACACAGAAGGAGGCCGCCGAGCAGGATCGTGAACGCTACGATCCCACCAGGCGTACCCGGGGGCGGCAGCGTCCGGCAATAGGCCGCGCCGTAGGTCCGCCGGGATGAGGATGACAGCGGGGGGCGGAGAGAACTGTAGTACAATAGTTCATTAGGCTCCACCATCCGCTGCATAAGGGATTAAATGTTGGCGAGAGTTGGGGGAGGACGACATGCTGAACGTCGTTTTCCCCCTGGCGGCGTTAGTTCCCGGAGCAGGGGCGCCGGGGTCCTTGTTAAATGGCCGCCGAGATAGAGCGGTGCTCCCTGCACCGCGGACTAATGAGGCATGAGGGGGGTGGTACACCCTCCTCGGGACGCGGACGGCCATCAAAGGTTAGATGGTCGGCCTAGGCGAGTGGGAGCCGCGGTAGTGTTCTTTAAGAGTTCCGGTGGCTCCCCCTAAATCGCCAGTGGTGGTACTGCGCCCAAAAGTCGCCGTGAAGGTTTTAGTGGATCAAACCCCACACTATCTCTCACCTGCTCCTCTGATGAGAGGTTTCTGGTAGCAGATTTTCCTCGACGTAAAAAAAAAAAAGAAAAAAAGAGAAACAAAGTAGTAACTGCTGGTAACTCACATTGACGTGAGGGTTCGTTTGTTCCATTGATACTGTTTGAAGTTACTGTCAGGGGGGCCAAGCGCATATGCGGGGAAGTGGAACCAGCATTTTTAGTTGGTGAAACAACTCCAGGCGGCACTAATAGGCATCACACACATATCTAACGGATCGGTGATTACCACCAACACTGCTATGAAAATTTCAGCGTCGGTGTCGATAGCCGTCGGTATTGGTCATAATTTGAAATCTGCGGAAATGAAACATTTGCAATCAGAGAAGTCAACACGTGGTCGTCGTGATTTTTGCTAATTTAAAGTGATTGTAGAGTTTTCTAGTGTTTTCTATGTGGCGTTATGGCACACACAAAGTTGCTAAGTGAGAGGATGTACCTCTCAGGGGAAGCAGCTTCGGGAATTTCCCGATCTCGTAAAAGATAGGGAACACTGCTTTAAGTGGCTAGCAACATGTGACAATTCGGATCTTAAGATACATGCATTAAAGAGAATGTGAAAATCTGCGATGTTCACTTTGAGGACTTTTATAAATTAAATGATCACCTAAGTAGAACATCAGTGCTAACACTTCATTCGCCAAGTATGTATTAGGTTGTCCGGAAAGTTTTCGTTTTTTTAATAGGTAGGTAGGTAGTTTTAATAGGATTTTTAATAGTAAGTATAAAATATTGGGTCGTCCGGAAGTTCTTTTCGCGTTCGCCGCTCGGGGCCTTATCTCGTTCTGTTTAAATAAACAAACCACCAGATCACTCTACCGTTAATCGTGTGGTCACTAGTTATACTCTAGTTATAAAGCAAGATAACGGTTCACTTTCTTTCAAATAATTTAAAGCAATTTAAAAAACCCGCTACTATATATACGTATGTATACAGGGTGTCCCAGAAATGTTGGAAGTCCTTGAAAGGTGTGATTCGGGGGGCGATTTGAAACAACTTATTCCGTAGCGAAAATATTGTTCGAGGCTTTGTTAAGGGGGTATTATCGTCTAGAAGTTTGTTTTTTCAGTAATTTTTAGAAATTAATTTTGGGAAAACTATCAAATCTACAGTACCAGGGTTTTTTTATGCATAATAAAACACCTTTCAACTAACAACACAAATTTTTATGAAATACTTCATTGAAATCTATACAAGTTATGCGCTGTTATGCAGGTTGTGGCGTGAGACGCTCGTTCAATCGGACGCACAGGCTGTGGCGTTCTGGTCGTCTGAGACAGAAAAACAAATTTTGTTTTCAATCTATATGAATGTAGTTATCGTCTGAACTAAAATTAAGTAAGTACTAAATTTTTTATCGGAATCGCAGCTGTTTGAAAATTGAGGTTTAATTTTCCCGGAAAATTGCCAACTAAAATATGAGATCAGGGCTAAAATATTGAAGCTATAGGTATAATCTAGTTCAGACCATAGGCGATGGTGCCCTCAAAATGTGTGTAAAACCAGAAGTCAGTCGGTCCAATAGTTTTTGAGAAAAACGTGCGCCCGACTTGAAAAATGTCGTTTCGAGAAAAACGCGTTTAAAGTTTGCTATACATTTAGCACTAATACTGGCGAACAGCCTTTAAGCCTCTGTAACTATGAGAGCTCTACGAATTTCAAATTAATATTTTAGAGGCAACAAAAAAAAATCGAATTTTTGAAGTTTCTAGACGATAATACCCCCTTAAGGAGATATTAACGGAAAACCCTGACCAATCAGAGCGTGAGTACGCCGGTGGAGCGGCCGCGGTAGCGTAGGCCGTAGACTATGCGCTAGGCGGCCGCGCTCGTACGCGAACAAGTGGCTTGAAGGACGTCAAACGCAAAGAACAAACGCAGGAGATGGTTGCGTACCAAGTGAAGAAGGATAACAAGCAACTACCAGACCAACAGAAAACTTGCTTCAAGTGTGGCAAAGCAAGCCATTTCACAAGATAGTGTCGCAGTAAAGACAATAGTAAAAAGGAGTTCAAGAGCAGTAAGAAAAATTCATACGCATGTTTAATGTCTCTACAACATGTTATTGTAGATAATGCTTGGCTTGCTAATTTGAGCACAGAAAATGGCGAAAACTCATTGATGGCTGAGGGGATCGGCGACGTAATCCTGAACTCTTGCGTGAGTAACTATGTTTCCGAAATTGTTTTAAAAGATATATATTATGTTCCCAAGTGTAGAAGAAATTTCAAGAAAACCGATTTTCGAAAAACCGTAAAGTCTCCATACATGCACAGAGACCACCCCACTATGGGGGGGGGGGGGGGGGGGGGGTATAGCTCTTGAGAGTTCCAGGAGTTCGATAGCCGAGCAATGTTTACATGATTGTATATTCTCTTATGTTTACTGCCGAGCGTCGAACGTAGACAAGGACAGCGAGTAAAGAGTAGGACGGAGCAAAAACACCGACGTACTCGGTGAAACAATGTAATACAAGAATGAAACTTTCTTATTATTATCTTTTTTGTTATAAAACTTTTACCAGCACATTCCTGACATTTTTCTGTTCAAAATGAGACCAAACACGACGTAAATCGCAACATACGATATTTACTTGTAACACCTTATTATGTATTATTATTATTTCTGGAATACTCACTGATAATTGTTACAATACGGAACAGTTTCGTTATATTACAGAGTGCACTTGTACATACAGTCCATTATTAAAAATAAATGATATCGTTTTGTTACTTTACGAGTGACACTCAGATTTATTCATTTCTCTAATCCTAAACCACATCTGTGCACTAACACAGTACATGTAGAAATTACGTTAACCTATGCGACGCTGCACTTCTTCAAAAAGTCGCACCTTCAAATTATAATAAACTTGGGCCGACGACTACCTGATCAAACCCTCGACAAATTATCGAGTTCCTCAATTTGAAAACTTGCATCTACGTGCAACGATTACCGGCTTTATTATGAGGATGAGTTTATTACCCGGGCGGTAAAAAGGATGAATAACGGCTCGAACTTTTAGATATACAGGAACGTTCACGTAAATACTGGAAATATTTTTATTGTTGCGGTAATAAAATTTTTCTTAAGACTACGAGGACAAAATGTGCAAACTAAATGAATGTCAAACTTCTATGGATGGTTTGCAACGCAGTTTAAACTTAACGGTGAAATGTGAACATTGATGCAAATATTTATCAGAATGCAGTAATTGAAGAAATAGTATGTAGTTTGGGTTTTCCCCGCATCATTCGCATCTGTACATACAATCGTAGAGCACTAACTAAAAAAAGATGGTAAATATCGTTCAAATTATATTGTTTTTGGTCTCATGTTTAAAGTTTTACAACAAAAAAAGTTAATAATAAAAAATTGTCTCACAGACATACCCTAGTGTTTTCGCACCGTCCTACTCTTTACTCGCTGTCCTTGTCTACGTTCAACGCTCGGCAGTAAACATAAGAGAATATACAATCATGTAAACACTGCTCGGCTATCGAACTCCTGGAACTCTCAAGAGCTATAACCCCCAGTGGTGGGATGGTTCTGTGCATTTATGGAGATTTTACGGTTTTTCGAAAATCGCTTCTCCTGAAAAATCACTTATTTGGCCACAAAATGTTCCTTTTCCAGAAAACCATTAAAGATAGATTGCTTTCAAAGTGTGCTATTGCGATTCTCTTACCATTTGCCACGACCTACTTATGCGAATTGGGGTTTCAACTCTCACTACGATTACCATAAATAAATAAAAAGAGAACGCTTGAAGACGATCGCTACAGTGGTTCAAATGACCCGAAAACCCGGCCAATTTCGATTTTAAAAATTTCACCCAGGCCAAAAATTTTGTGTTGCTCAAGGTAGTCAAATATATGAAGAATAATGTGCCAATCTCGTTTTTTTCATTTACGCACTCATAAAGCATATTTTATCGTCAGCCGTCTTGTAAAACAGCGTTTGCATATAAGCAAACTTTTGTTCTCATGGTTGACACGATAAGTTGACATTGGATCATCGGATATCGAAAAATGAAAAAGATTATTAAAATGTAGTTTTGTCGCTATCGTGCGTAATAAAATGAAACACCACTGATTGAAAAAAAAACGAAATGGCGAAAGTTTAAAATTTTTAACACTTTTTTTAATTTTAATCATTTAAAAATATGGTTAAACATTAATGAATAATTATAATTTTAGTAATTTACATACAAATCTAATAACTTTTTGGTATACAAATCGGCCATATTGGATCCGCCATTTTGATTTTTTAAATTTTGATTACAGATTCGTAATTAACGGGCCGAAAACCCCCGGTATATGAAGTTTCATACAAATCAGAATATTCCTTATATTTTGTCCGGATTTTCGGGTCATTTGAACCACTGCGTACTTGCTTGTTTAGGATACCCAGCTCGATTCGACTATTCAAGCTTTCCGACAGCGTCAATTCGCGTGCACCAGAGTTGGGCATTATTTAGATAAAAAAATTATTTAAATAGAAAATCGAATAAAGATACACAACTTTATCTTTATTCGAAGATTGCCAGATAAAAAAATGTATTCGAGGTAAATGTACTCAAAGGATAAAGATAACTTAAATTATTTTTATCCGAAGGTTAAAGATACCTGCCTTATCTGCAGAAAGATTCAATCGTAAGATACTTTTCGCACTTTTAACTTTATCCGATGGATAAAGATACCTCCTTTAACTGCAGAGAGTTTCACTCGTTGGGTAGTTTTCCCATTTTTAACTTTAACTGACTGCTAGAGATACCTGGCTTCTCCCCGAGAGATTTAACCCTGAGATACTTTTCCGCATTTGTATCTTTATTCGATGGCTAGAGTTGCCTGGTTTCTCTCCAGAGATATTCACCCGTAGGTTATTTTCGCATTTGTATCTTTAACTGAAGTTTCACTCGTCGCGTGGGATAACTTTCTAACTTTTATCTTTATCCGAAATTATCGGATAAGGATCGAATAACTTTTCAAGCGGTGTTTACTGTTTAGTCGGCAGTTGTAAAGTATAGTTATACATAATTACACATAGTTAAATAGGTATAATATAAACAAATTCATACAGAAGTACGGAAGTGTATATTTGTGCATATTGACGTGTACTGTAGATATAAATTATGGTCTTTTTAAATGTTTATTTATCTATTGTTATTGTAAAATTCCTGTTGCTCGACTCGACTCGGCAACGAGTAACCGATCGAGATGATTTCGTGATGTTTCTAATGCTGAAAGATGTATAAATTCATGAATGTTTATAACTGTTGTTGCTGCAAAATTGCCATTGTCCGGCGCGGCGTAGTGCGGCAACGGATTAACCGATCGAGATGGAACTTTACAATAACAGGAATTTTACAATAACAATAGATAAATAAACATTTAAAAAGACCATAATTTATATCTACAGTACACGTCAATATGCACAAATATACACTTCCTTACTTCTGTATGAATTTGTTTATATTATACCTATTTAACTATGTGTAATTATATATAACTATACTTTACAACTGCCGACTAAACAATAAACACCGCTTGAAAAGTTATTCGATCCTTATCCGATAATTTCGGATAAAGATAAAAGTTAGAAAGTTATCCCACGCGACGAGTGAAACTTCAGTTAAAGATACAAATGCGAAAATAACCTACGGGTGAATATCTCTGGAGAGAAACCAGGCAACTCTAGCCGTCGAATAAAGATACAAGTGCGGAAAAGTATCTTGGGTTGAAACTCTCGGAGAGAAACCAGGCAACTCTAGCCATCGAATAAAGATACAAATGCGGAAAAGTATCTCAGGGTTAAATCTCTCGGGGAGAAGCCAGGTATCTCTAGCAGTCAGTTAAAGTTAAAAATGGGAAAACTACCCAACGAGTGAAACTCTCTGCAGTTAAAGGAGGTATCTTTATCCATCGGATAAAGTTAAAAGTGCGAAAAGTATCTTACGATTGAATCTTTCTGCAGATAAGGCAGGTATCTTTAACCTTCGGATAAAAATAATTTAAGTTATCTTTATCCTTTGAGTACATTTACCTCGAATACATTTTTTTATCTGGCAATCTTCGAATAAAGATAAAGTTGTGTATCTTTATTCGACGAGTAAGTGATAATAATTTTTCATCTTTATTCGATATTTAAAATTTTTATTTAGATAAAGATTTTGCCCATCTCTGGCGTGCACCACGTCAAAACGAGTAGAATTAGTTATGACAGCTGCCAAAAGCTTGAAGGGGTTAAACTGCAGTTCAGCCATCATTTCTTATTCAGTACTATATTTTCAATAATTTAGTTATAAATGTTATAAAGAAATAATTTGTATTACTTATTTGTGGAAGTGGAATCTGAAATTTCGATTACTTACTAGATTAACTATTAAACTAATAATTTTTGTTTGTTAGATTGATTTTAGATGAACCAGCATAAAGTTATGATAGTTACCGCAAGACACTACTTGTAGAACATGCTTCAACAAATATGGCAATAACTCTGTCTACAATAAATATTATGTTTTGAAATTTTTGTCGAATAAAGTTGAAACATTGTATAATTTAATATTATTCTAAAATATTGTTGGAGCATTTATTAAGATTTATTTGTAGAACGGACTCGACGTAGTTCGTCGGCACGTTCGACTCGAAGAAACAGATAACGTTCCAATGTTTAGAATACGGAGATACGTCACCCAGACCTCAATTAGGGAGTCGGCTTCGAACTTCGGTCGCGACGGGTCGAGGAAATATACCGCGTAGTAAAAGACAGTAATTTTTCCTTGTGCGGGAGTTTCCATCGGAACTAAGGTTCCGCAACACAGTGATTCCTGGCAATCTGGATATCTTCCCGCACAGGAGACTCCATCGGAACCGAGTTTCCATATCCTAGTGATTCCTAGTAATCACGCATATCATCTGGACGTCTTCTCGCGCAGAAGACTCCAACGGAACACTATCTCGTATCGTCGTGATTCTTGCTAATCACATCTATCATCGTGATCGATCTACAATCTGGGAATTATTTCCCAAAAAATCTGGTGTCACGCGATTAATCACTGACGGGCACACGACCTTCGTGTACACGAATATATCAATCAAGTCACACGCGGCACACTCACATCAACAAATCAAATGTTATAAATTCCATAATTTAAATCAAGGGTTTTTTATGCCTTCGGGCTTTTTCCTTTGCATCGACGTTAAAATAAACTATAACTTTTCATTCACCATAGCCACGATTCATTATTTATAACACCTTTATCTTACCTAAAGATCCTGTCGGACCGTCACGAATTTCGATCCTTCCTCGAACCATCTTTATCTCCTGCGTGTCTTTAGATTATTCTAGACCCGAAACCAAAGGGGGAACGAATTCGAAAGGACAGATCATTCTTGTCCGAACCTTCGACGAGGTAAGACCGAGTCAAAACAGTCAAGATATTTTAATCGAATAGATTGAGATTTTTTATGTCAAAAAGTTTCAATCGAAAAACTACTGTAAAAAAATGATTTAAAACACCCTTTATTTCACGCGGCTGACTAGACCTAACCCCTTGAGTCCATAAGGAGCGAACGATTTTGACCGGACTATTAGGTGAAAGGTCAGGAACGGACACTAGCTATCGGTGGCGCATTGTTCCTAGAGCGGATTGGCAAACCGCGTAAAACCGGCTTCAAGTGCCGACGATTGTTCGCTGTTCGAGCAGTTAACCTTGGACACGAAGGCTAAATCCTTTCCTTTCATCATCTCACGCATGACGCTATTTACGCTTGGGGCAACCGTTGTATGTTCAATTAGATCAACATCGAGCATCGACGCGTTGCAAACCGACGGACATGGTTCTAACATGAGTGCAAGGGTTGCTTGAAAGTTTTGACGTGGAGTTTCTTAGTACAAACATGTGGAACATCACATGTTGAATACGTTTTTGAGAAACTGTAATCGAATAGGTTCTTACACTTCTGTTAATTAACTTTTAAATCCCTTAAATCGATGCTTTACTCGAATATTATCGACTGCTTTCAATTATTTCATCGAGCATAGTGTTTTGAAGTTTATAAAATAGTATTTGGAGCACCTTTTTGGAATTTCCATACATTATCACACAAATGATGTATTTTATAAAGCGTAGAACTTCTATCTAAATGAGACAATCTAATAATTGCGAAAACGTGTAGACAAGAAATTTTCCCGCCTAGAAAATTAGTGCAAACTTGAGCATTCTTGCATAAAACCTCTAATTCAGCACTGAATTTTGTTTTTTGATAATAAAATAGACTTCTCTGTTTAGGGATAGTAGAGATATTAATATAAATATGTTATATAAATCGCACGTATTCCACATCATTTGTGTTTTATTTACGAATTTTTAACGAACAAATTTCTCAACCCCACATTTTCTCTTACTATTCTTCGTGGAGATTATTTCATGGCGTTCGATCGTTGCATGGTTTTGATAGAAAAACAGGATTCGCAGTCACAGTACGGCACTTGCAGAAGAAACAGACCAACAAGAAAGAAATCAAGAATTCCTCGAGTGTTAACTGAAAAATGAGCGCAATCACGATCTCGCTTTTGTACGCGGAGCGTGCCGGTGCAAGCCGATATCTCCTGTACATTCCATTTGAGAAGCATTGAAGCGCTGAAAGGTAGAGGTTCGGATTTAATGCACGACTTCCTATTCCACCTACGTAGCCACAAAGAGGCCAAACCAAAGCCCATCGCCCGTGTATATCCCGAACCCGCAATAAGAATGGACACGATATGGACCCGCAATGGAATCGGTAATATTAGAAGTCAATTTAGTGGCATTAACAATAGCAACCTATGAAATGCGTATGCATGAAATGCGAAATGGATTGGTTTGTCGCAAAAGGAATGATAACTTATTGTTCTATGTACCTAATGACATGGAAAGTAGCGTTATTTCTCCGATATCATAATGAAATGGATCATTTGGGTGCAAATAAAGTCTGTGATACTCTCCAAAAAACCTATTGGTTTCCGAAAATGAGGAACAAGATTAAATTACATGTAAATAACTGTCTAAAATGCATTTCATTTTCACCAAGTGCCGGTAAGGTTGAGGGATTTCTCCATAACATTCCGAAGGAAAATGTTCCTTTTCCAATGCTCCATATCGATCACTATGGTCCGGTTGATAAAAAACGCAAGATCAAACGGTATGTATTTTTAGTTACCGACTCGATCACTAAATTTGTTCAGTTGTATGCAACGAAAACTGTTTGTAGCGAAGAAGATATTAATTGTCTTACCCATTATTTCGCATATTATAGTAAACCTAAGGTTATCGTATAGGACAGAGGTACAAGTTTTACGTCGAATGAATTTGAAAAATTTTTGAAGAAAGCAAATGTACCACGTATTTTAATAGCAACGAGTTCACCTAAAGCTAATGGACAGGTTGAAAGAGTAAATAGGGTCCTTACGCCGATGTTAGCCAAATTAACAGACGATTTAACTAATAATTATACTAGTTTACAGCTAAAATGTACATTCAATGTCACAATCTTTTTCTTGTGTATTTTGGCCTACTAAACTCGAAAATCGCAAGAAAAAATTTTTCTATGGATAATTTTTTTTTATATGAATTTCTGAATTTTTTTTCGATTTTCTTCTGACATACCTTCACATTTTAGGCCATATCTCGAGTTATAAACGTCCGATTGAGTCGCGCAAGACGCCATTTTAAAGGTAATCGAATTTCCAACAATTGATATTTACATTATTTTCCAATCGGTTCAATAGTTTAAGTGTTATGAGCCAATATATATGAGAAACTTTGATTTTTTCAGCTAAAATAGAACACGAATATTTCTTCCATCGTCATGGAATAATAGAAATTGT
>NC_071976.1:13435548-13454826 GCF_026283585.1 Hylaeus volcanicus
GATTTCAAAGAAGCTAATTCACAAATACAAGGGTCCTTATAAAGTTATTCGCGAACTTAGAAATGATCGGTACGTGATTGCAGATATTGAAAGATATCAAATTACTCAAAAGGAATCTGCAAATTTGAAACCCTGGTTATCTTCTAGTTCTAAGACCGAACAGTAACTATCTTTTAATTTTGATTACATAAGTACCTAGTATAAGGTGATGTTTTGTTGTGAGCATAATGATAGTATTTAAAAGCATCTAAGATCGAGTGGTTATTACAAATTTGTTTTGTTTAAATGCTTCGTGTAAAGCGGTGGTTTATAGAGAAAATGATTTTGTTATTAGAAATGAAGATGATTTGTACATAATCTCAGGTCAGACTATTTATCAGGATGTCCGAATTGTAAGGACGAGCATGGTCGTGTATGCTTCAGCGTATGTGTACGCGCTTTGCGTGTGTGTGTGTCCGACAAAAGCGATAATAAACACGGACTAGAGAGTCTTCCTCGAGCCATATTAACGAGCACGTGTGTTTCGAAAATCATTGTCTACATTATAAGTAGGAATAAAGTAAAGTCTATATTACATAAGTAAGAACTCATACAGTAGTAAGTACTGATACAGTACATTGTATTTTGCTGTTTTAAATATTTTATCAAATAACAAAAAATGTTCAGATTCCACTCCCACTCAAGGGATTGGACTTCCGTGCCTTGTATGAGCTCGTACGCACTCACACAGCTCCACACCACGGTGCAAATTTAAGACCTCTCAATAGTCGTTTCCGCTAGATAAATGTTCAAACTTGTGCGCTAGCTCCTATAGGTAGTCTATTTTTGCTTTTTTTTTGTCATAATTAATAATATTCAGCAGTATTTCGCGATCAAAAGAAGCAATATGGTGATGCGACAGTGCTGCCGCGTTGTCTGAGCTAACATACGCTGCTGAATATTGTTAATTATGACACAAAAAAGCAAAAGTAGACTACCTATAGAAGCTTGCGCACAAGTTTGAACATTTATCTAGCAGAAATGACTATTGAGAGATTTCAAATTTGCATTGTCGAGACAAAAATAGGACAATACGCAAGCCCTTCCAGTTCCGTGTCGTATACAGTGATGTGGAGCTGTGTGAGTGCGTACGAGCGCTTACAAGGCACGGGAGTCCACTCCCTTAAAAATGAATATGATATACAATACATAGAATACAATTATTAAATAAATAATATACATACAAGTTTTACTAATTTAAGTCTTAAAGTATGAAGTCAAATATGTACATGTAAGAAATAAAATATTATTTACGTTATGGAACAAAGCTTACTTATAAACCGCGTGCATACCCCAAAAATGCTTACTCATCAAAGGGTTAACGAAGTTAGGTACGTTTAAAGAGAACAGTGTCCGCAACTACGCTGACGTTATCATCTGCAGTTCATTTGGATACTGAATTTTAAATTCCTTTGCAGGTTTTACTAGAATTTCTTCGTTGGTAATGTGTAAAATGCGCAGAAGTGACATTTATTTGCAACAAACAAGTAAGCGAGGATTGAGTATAATCGTGATCGTAAGTATACGCATTTGAAATGGTTGCCATGATATCTCGAGTTCTAGTTAACTGAATTACTTCAAATTTGGAGTGAATCTTCAGTACCTGTACTTTTATCGCCTGAACCATAGTTTGCAAAATCTGATTATTCTAAATATTCTTTTTAAATATACAAAGAACATCAAAAAATACAAAAAATCTTTTTCAACAATTTTTTCAATAATAGAAAGCTACACTATCTCTGAATAACATAGGCTATGTTTTATTTTGATAAAAATACGTATTTAATTCGAAATCTTAAAATTTGTAAATCAAGTTGGAAGAAAAACGTGTCTTGGTATTTTATCGGCGTACGCTCATCAAATGGTTGCATATACGTGACAATAATGTAATACAAAAATATTGGTTATCAATAGGGTTAAAAAAAAGTCCGCGACACGATATACCTAGTTTTTATATTTATACCATAATAACGTATTTTATGTTAAAAATGAATTGAAAATTATAAGGTGAACTTTAAGGGTATTTATTAGGTATAATATATCAATCTTTTTAAAAAAGAATCATTTTATCATCTGGGAAATTTCATGAATTATAGGTCATTCATCACATGATCGAATTCGTCATTAACATTTACATTTAAAAATCTATCTCTACCCTACATCCAGTTAAATGCGTCCATCTGTTACGACATACCTAACTACATACTTACATAATCACTGCAGTAATGATTGCATCTACGTGAATAGGAATAGTATTCCACGCAGGTGAAACCGCAGGGCGCAGCTAGTCTGTCTTCTATCTTCTATTTATTTATCTTCTATTTATTTATCTTCTATTTATTTATCTTCTACATATATAAATAAAATCGAAGTGTCTGTGATTTCGAAATAATGCTTTTTTTATGATCTTATATGGCTTTTCGCACCTTGCTAAAACCCAAACACGCTTTTGCAAAATTTTTGTCTGTCTGTCTGTTTGTTCCGACTAATCTCCAGAACTATTAAACCGATTTTAAACATTATTTCAGTAATAGAAGGCTACACCATTCCTGAGTAACATAGGCCTACGTTTTATTTTGATAAAAATACGTTTTCAATTTGAAATTTCGAAATTTGTAAATAAAATTGTGGAATCGTTATACTCACGATGAGAAACATCGATTGAAACTTCTGAGTTATGGGAAACAAAAGACAGTCACTTACTGATTCACGAAGGAACGCTTGGTTGAACAGTTAGTCGAACACGAAACAACATAAAATAAACAGTATTCCACGCGGGTGAAACCGCGAGGCATAGCTAGTTATATTTAGTATAAAATATAAGGAAATTAGAAATATGAGGTGACCAACAAATAGTTCAATCTGAATCAAATTGAAAATTTATGTACAATATGGAAGGATTTTAATCATAAAAATACCCTCAAAATAAAGGTAACTTGCGAGAAGCAATAATATTGTTCGTTTCGTTGTTTGTCGTCGAATTGTTCCGCTCGCGCGTATTCACAACGCCAAGCTAGTCAGGTCCTAGAACTCATGAGAACTGGGTTCCGTCGCTCTCGGTTGACACAATGATTCCCCGTCGCTGATGAGTTTAGAGAAATCGAGTGAAAGAAACCGGCTTCGAAGAAGCGGTGAATTGCTGAGAATCTATTGCGTGTCGGAGTTAATAACCCTTATTGGAGCGCAACCAGTTTTTGAAGAAGCTAAAACAGTTTGTTCATGATGTGTGTGAAGTTAGCCCCGCACTTTTCGAATTTTCAATTTTTCGTTCTTGTCCTGTGTTGTGCTATATTTGTGCTGAATTGTGCCGTAAACCGCAACTCTGTATGTCAAAGCATACTCAAGAAAATAGAACAAAACAAAATGTTTGACAGCCCCGCACTTTTCGAATTTTGAGTTTTTCTTTTTTGTGCCGTATTGTGCTATGTTTATGCTGAATTGTGCCGTAAATAAGAGATCGATAACATCAATAACAATTAAGAGAAGAAATAAAACCAAAACTATACTAGCCCCGCAGTTTTGCCGAAACAAACTTTTTTTTCCATAAAAAGATGCGTACCAACTTGTGCTACATTGTGCCATTGATAGAAACTCAATATCTCTATTCACTTTGCAGTTAAAAAATGTTGGATTTTAAGGAATTCAAAATTTAATATTCGCACAATTTGCGAACGGCGACAGATAATCGAATTCTGCAAGTTGTGCTAAGTTATGCTATTTACAATACACAAGACACGTGCGTTAAAAATTGAGATTAGCTCGACGGTCAACAAAAATTAACAAAAAAAGGTGAGGGTGATTAAAAATTTTGATATTTCCGAATTTTCTTTGATTGTGCCGGATTGTGCTAGACTAGCACAACAACTTTTCCTAATTACAATTAGGAATCAGAATATTCGGCGACTATGTTGAAAATGTGTATTTCTCAACTGTAATGAATGGTTATATAAGAAAATATATTTTGTATATCTAGTTTTAATATATGATACCTATAAATAATATATGTAGGATTGGGTCTGAGGGTTGTGCAAAAAACAATACGTGTTATACACTAAAAGTTTAGTAAAAAAAAAAGGAGTCTAATATATCGGTAATATACTACATCCGCACACTTTGGAAATCAAACATTGTAACAACTTATTATGTATCAACAGCAGGGTTGCGAGTAATTAATTACTTTTAAAATTAATTTCCGTCTTTAATTGACAATTAATTACAAACAATTCAATTAAAAATTATTTAATTAAAATTGAATTAAGTAGAATTAATCGAAAGTCGTTTAATTGACGATTGATATAAGCAAATTTAATCGAAGATATTTAATTGACGATTACTTTAAGCAGAATTAATTCAAAGCCATTTAATTAATTGAATTTTATATAAATGTCTTTTAACATTGAAGATATACACAAATCGTCAATTAAATAGGTTGAATTAGTTCTCCTTAAAGTAATCGTGAATTAAATGCCTTTGAATTGATTCTGCTTAAATCAATAGTCAATTAAATGGCATTGAATTAATTCTGCTTAAAGTAATCGTCAATTAAATGGCTTTGAATTAATTCTGCCTAAAGTAATCGTCAATTAAATATCTTCGATTAAATTTGCTCATATCAATCGTCAATTAAATATCTTCGATTAAATTTACTCATATCAATCGTCAATTAAACGACTTTCGATTAACTCAATTGTAATTCACTATTATTCGAACCCTGATCAACAGTAACTGAAAAAAGATGTATGGTAAATATAACCCAAATTATATCGTGTTTCGTCTCATTTTATTCAGAAAGATGTCATAAATCTGTTGATAAAAGTTTCATACTTGCATTAGTATTGTTTCGTTCCGTCCTCTTTTGTTATTCACCATCCTTTTCTACGTTCAAAGCTGCCGGCAAAGATCAAATAATGTGGGAACTCCATGATAAATGCACACTTTAAATCTCGAGCTTGTGCATTTAACGAGGCATTACTGTATTACGCTACACGCGACCGCGTGTGAATGCGAATCCGAATTCCTAACGTCTGATTCCTAACTTTGCCAACGCTGCGAGATCTGGCGATCTGACGAGATTATGTAATTAGGAAAAGTTGTTGTGCTAGTCTAGCACAATCCGGCACAATCAAAGAAAATTCGGAAATATCAAAATTTTTAATCACCCTCACCTTTTTTTGTTAATTTTTGTTGACCCTCAAGCTAATCTCAATTTTTAACACACGTGTCTTGTGTATTGTAAATAGCATAACTTAACACAACTTGCAGAATTCGATTATCTGTCGCCGTTCGCAAATTGTGCGAATATTAAATTTTGTATTCCTTAAAATTCAACATTTTTTAACTGCAAACTGAATAGAGATATTGAGTTTCTATCAATGGCACAATGTAGCACAAGTTGGTACGCATCTTTTTATGGAAAAAAAAGTTTGTTTCGGCAAAACTGCGGGGCTAGTATAGTTTTGGTTTTATTTCTTCTCTTAATTGTTATTGATGTTATCGATCTCTTATTTACGGCACAATTCAGCATAAACATAGCACAATACGGCACAAAAAAGAAAAACTCAAAATTCGAAAAGTGCGGGGCTGTCAAACATTTTGTTTTGTTCTATTTTCTTGAGTATGCTTCGACATACAGAGTTGCGGTTTACGGCTCAATACGGCACAAACGTAGCAGAATGTAGCACAATTTAAAAAAATCAAAAATTCGAAAAGTGTGGGCCTAACTTCACACACATTACATAGTTTCGTCTTTACACTTTGCTGGAAAGTACGTTTATGTACTAGCAGCTCATTTCGATTTCACATCGTTTTTTACTTTGTTGTAATTTTTTATGGGGATCTTCTATTTTTTTGTGATTAGTCTTTTTCGTCCTCCACTATTGCGTGTACTTGGCATAATTTTTTTACTTTTTTTCAAGTTTTGTATGGAGATCTCACTTCTTTTTACAAAGTCTAAGGGCACTTTTGACTCCCAAAACCGGCTATACCCTTTATGCTCGTGTAAGTTTTTTCTTATTAACCGCTGTCAAAGTGTTCGTGTCCACTAAAAGAGGACATTGTAATGGTTAATTTTACTGCAGATTAAAAATGACCAGGCTCCGCCTTGCACCCTGTTGTCGAACCTGCTGTCATCTAACACGCCTTATAAATTTTCATAACTCGCAAACTGCGGATTGGATTTGTGCCTTGCAGCAGCTGCGCACTGTGCAGCTTATGGCAACCGTCAACACACCTCCGTTGCGGTCTGTGCAACACCTGTTGCGTGTAGATTGCGTGGAATGTATAGGGTGTACCTAATATTATGCAGGCACTGCTATGTACGCAAATCTTGTTAAATTAATCGAAACGAATACTTGAGTTTTATAAACATTATTGTTGTACACTGTTAAATACTTTCGAAAATGTTCCAAACCGTATATCCTGACAGTGAAGAATGTTTAACGCTTCCTTGCCTTTATAGACTAACCACCAAATATTCCCGATTTACTGGAATTTTATAAACATAAATTTCTATATGCTTTTAAATAACTGAATGAGGTTCCAAACATAAATTCCAACAGTGAACAAAGTTTAACACTTCCTTGCTTTTACAGACTAATCACAAGACTGCGGATCTTTATGCAAAATAAAATCATTGCAAATGTACCTATGAAAATTCAACCTAAATAGAAATTTATTTTACTCCCTAAACATTATGACATGAATTTTACTTTCAATATTTTTTATATTATTGCATACTGAGTGCATTTTGTAGTTTCTTGCACAAATTTCCTCCAAATACATAAAAATCCGCAGTCCACTAACCAACAAATATTTTTGAACAACCACGAGATCATATCATTCGAGAGAAAAAAAAGAAAAGCTACAAACGCGAATGAGCGAAACACACGTTCCTCTTCGCAAACGGACGCGTCGCAGTTACTCCTTTCAACGTCTAGAGTCCACGAAAATCACGAACCGTGTATCACTTATGTGAACACGCAGCTCTTTTCTGCATTCCGCGCGGATGATGCACTGCATCGACCAATGCATGCTAATAATATCACACGGATGCGAAAGTCGCTGTCGTTTCGCGTGTACTCGCGACGTATCGTGTTACGAGGATACAGTTTAATTCCAGACTACCTTTTCCGAGTCGTTCGACGCTGGGTCTCCGATAGACAAAGCATTCAGCCCTTTCACCGTAAGGGACACCTTCGCATCTCTCTACGTCTTGTGACGTGGCAGATTGCCGTGTCACAAAGTGGGCGAACTCCCCGCGGAGAACGAAACCGACTAAGATCGCGAGCGCCACCAGGGTGATCCAGGGTCATGACTACTTCGCGTATTCCAATGGCAATAGCGTTGGGCTAACGACGGCAACATCCAGTGATGCGGCTTCGAGGCTACCGATCCCGTCCAACTCTGCGCCGGCTGCACGGACTGGCCAGACGACGCTCAAATGGATAGGGGCTGGAAGTTCTGGGTAACAGCCCCTGGATTCCGCCACGACCTTCAGGGGGCAAAAGGCCGTTTAGGACGACGGAATCGGCCGGTTTCTCGAGTGCACTGAGACCCGATTCCAGCACCGACACGCCACCAAAGTCGCCGAGGGACACGGCTGGACGACCACCGATTACGCGATTCGAATTTGGCCGCCATAGAGTGCCGCGTGCCGCCGACCAATGAGGTGAGGCTGGGGGAAGCGCGTGAGCCAACACGTGCGACGAGCTCGCATATCTCGTCCTATTCGTCTGTGAACCACGTGCGGAACGGTACAGTAAGAGCTTCCTCCTTGACCTCACGCTCGTGGATAGGATATCGTAAATTGGTCGGGTTACCTGGTGGCTGCCGAGCACCCCGTCGGTCGAAATAGCGTAATTAGCTTTAATCGTATTTTCGTAGGTTATCCAGACGAGTAAATAACATCTAGTCGCGAACACGTTGTAGCGCGCATTGTGTTTGATCGCTGCCGGTTAACGTTTCTCGCCGAGGAGGTCGAGCCCATCGCGACCGCGTCAAGACTGTCTGAACATCGTTTCCAAAGTCGGTTTTGTGCGAATCGCGACGGAATTTGAGCTAACGTGAACAAAACTAAAGCGTGTTAGAGAAGACGTGATTCTCTCGTGTCGGTTACCGGTCGCCCCGGTGACCTTTGACGCTACGGCAGCTCGGCATCGTACACCGAATTTTGTAATATCTCTTGCGTACAATATACTGTGTTAGTTTAAACGAGTGCTGTGTCAATTCGCCCCGTCTTGCCGTGAAGACGGCTTTCCCGGGCTTCCTTTCCTCGTCGACAATCCACGCCTCTCTCCGCGATCTGGGATAGCTAGCCGCGGTAAATTTCGCTAAGTTCGGCTTCTTCTAAAGCCGGTATCTCTCGGTACCTGGCGCCCGGATTTTTCCGAAAAGGCGTGAGAAGTCGGAAAACCCCAATTTTGCACGCTCCCCAATTCGGATTGCGGACCGTCCCGGGAAATCACGTTGCAATCTATACTCCATTCAACGAGACGACTCACCAAGTATAAATACGAGTACGTGAGCAGGGCAAGGCCAACTTACGGGTTCCAGATCCCCACATCGCATCATACGATAAACTTTTTCTTTTTTAAATTAGAATTGTTAGAGTATGGTATGGAGTTACTCGTTATATAAGTATACCTGAATAACAGGATGAATGAAAGTACAACAGAAGTTC
Source organism: Hylaeus volcanicus (assembly GCF_026283585.1). Lineage (NCBI taxonomy): Eukaryota > Metazoa > Arthropoda > Insecta > Hymenoptera > Colletidae > Hylaeus > Hylaeus volcanicus. The sequence goes on from NC_071976.1 coordinate 13,444,265, forward strand.
TGTGTACTTATTATTATTAACTTCCCGATTTATAGAGATGTTATTGTATTTGTCCCTAAAATGAAAAATCGATTTTTTAGCAGATCTCCATGTTTCAAGGTCATTGGAGTAATTTTAGCCTATTTTTACCAAATTGTGTGTGCGCGCCCGCATGTATGTACGTATGTAAACAAATTTTTCGTTAACGTTTCCTAAAAAACTAATAGCGAGATCAAAATGATCGATGGTGCAATCGATGTGTATCAATCTAATTTAGAGCTGATTAGATTTTGTTCTAATTCGGTCCAGTAGTTTTTTTAGTTTTTTAAAGAAAACTTAACTCAATAACGCAATCTAGATGGGAGAATATAAATTTATGAGCGAATAACTAAACGGAAATAATATATATACATATTGTTGCAGACAGATCCAACATTTCGGTTGTTATGCTTTGTTCAATTATCGGTGTTATATATGTTATGTTTTTTCAGTAATTTGGTATATGGTTAATAATATGGTAAATAAAGTTATTTCGAAAATAGAGGCAAATAAAGCATCGAGTATTTTGTTAGCATCGAGATGTATGTATCCGGAATATTTAAGTAATGATGTTAAAGGTAGCGCATGGAGAGTGAGAGCGTAGGTATATATTTTATTTGAGAGAAGAACTTTCAGCTTGCGCAAGTGCGTCGGAAACGTAGGTTTTCAGCGGCCTTGTAAGCCATACGGATAAGAACATCAGTCCTTAGGCCAGAATAAACCTCGATAAGGTCGCAAAATGCGCCCGGTTATGTAGGTAAACGAGCACGGGTCGACCCTATGGTCGATCCGGGGCCGTCAGGCTACCCCACGCAAGCATGAAAGTTCGCGCCATTAGAAATTTTGCCAAAAAGGAACGAGTATCACGGAGAGAGGATAACTCCGAGGTATTTTTGTCGGGTTGATCGAGACGGGCAGTTACGCTCGAGCTCTCCAAGCGCTTACCTCATACGATTAAATTTTCATAAAGATATACGAAACCAAATTTTTGCTTTTCTTTCTCCTTTCTAAAATTTCCTTTTGTTCTTGTGAGTTACACATATATTACTATTATTACATTTGTATGCATATGTATAACACATGTATCATACAGGGTGCTCCAAAAGTATGGAAACAGTCAAATATTTCCAAAATGGAACATTTGCGAGAAAAATGGTTTAGAGAAATGTTTTAGGGTTTCAAAAATTCTATTGAATGATCGTGTCCGTTTGACCTTCAAAGGACCGGTCAAAGTCACGTCAAGGTCAACATGATTTTTTTAATGGAACACCTCATTTTTTATCATGCACTGTGAAAGCTGGCTATGAGATCTTTACAAAACACTAGTATCAAACCTTTTTTTTATTCGCGATAGATGGCGCTGTAATCGGAAATCGGGAAGTTCCTTGTGTGGCCCGTAAACGGTCGCACACAAAATAAACATGAATATGAATTAAGCGAGCAACAATAACCAGTTAGTTTTATTTTATGTTGCTCTCACAACTGATATTTGATACTGAACTATCGTCGGAATCATTTAAACGTTGACATGCTAACATTTTCTTCGTCCGAACTTGAGAACGACCATATGACAACAAATGTTACATACTCAATGGAGGAAAGAAAGCACACGTTCACTTCGAAGACTTGCAAAAATCTAACCATCTAACCTGTTTCCAACTTACCTGTGACTACACTTACCAGTGAAGAGTACTCGAAATCATAAAGTCCACATTTGAAAATCATTATATTTCTACCAGACCTTGTCTGCAAGAGCCCTCGGCAAAGGACCACCGTAGATTTGCTGTAGATTCGCTTTGTTAGCCGGGGGGGAGCACCGGTGCACTCCCCGCTGTTCTTTTGGGCTCTTGGCACTTTGATAACATTTCTATGGATAATCGAACGGGAAATAGAAATTTTTAGTTCTTTGCGTCTCCTAGGTTTTTGATGAAAAGGTACACTTTTCTCAGAAACGGTTAGGCCGATATGAACCAAATTTTTTACACGTGTTTTCTGATAGTTGGGCCTAATTTACACCGACAATTTTTTGGAAATTCCAAATGGTTAATTTTTAAAAAATGTGTAAAGTTGACAAAAAAAATTTATAGGTTTGCGCGGCAATAACTTTTTTTGAATCAAAATATTAAAAAAAATCCTGGACGTAAATTAGGCCATCTGATAGATACGCGAACGGGAGCCACCGGTGGTACACATCGGCGCGGCATGAACGTGTATACGTGTAAGGTAGTTGTTTCGAGATACAGTAAAGTCTCCATAAATGCACAAATTTCTCTACGATAAATGCACAGAAACCATCCCCACCACGGGAGGATATACCTCTTGAGGGGTCCAGGAATTCAATCGCCGAGTATTGAAACAATGCTCATCCAACAATAAAATTCTTTTTATTATCCAGTGTTTTTGCTCCGTCCTCTTCTTTATTCGCAGTCCTTCTCTACATTCGAAGCTCGTCGGCAAACATCAGAAAATATACGAACTCTACGATAAACGCACAAATTCAGTCACAAGCTTGTGCATTTAAGGAGGCTTTACTGTAATCACGTTCATAAAAATAATTCCTAAACTTTCACAAAAGTACAGTCTAACTGCTCTAACACACGTCCATAATAAATCAATACGTATATCTACACATACATTCGTAATAATCGAGAAATGATCGTGGCAACAACGCTAATTGTTATCGCGCAACTTCTTTACGTTCAGTTTCAAATTTTAATGAATTATATTTCAGTAATAGGGCGATCAATAATTGTTATTTCTTTTTTAAATTGTTTATAATATCTGTTTTTATGACATATTAAATTTTTAGCATGTTCCTAAATTGCATTTTGATTTACATTGACAAGATTCTCGTGAAAATTTGTGTGTTTCATAAGAGCCTGCGTTAAAATTACAAAATTTCGACGTCGTTCTGGATAAAATTGGGATGGTTAATTTGAATCGGAATAGGCTCATACAATTCATATTTAGTCAAATAACAATCTAGTGAAGTTGTGTTAAAATCCTTCATGAAATAAATCCACGGAACAACTACCTTAATATAAATGTGGCAAATGTGTAGATAATAACGTTTTAATAAGCATTGAACGACGGTTAAGTTATTAGAAAAAGTTATTCAGGAGGGTGCCCTTGACAACATATGTCAAGGTCAAGGTCAAGGTCATAGGGGTGGGGTCCTCTATTCGGCATATTTGCCATATTATTTAATATAATTTAATATAAAGGAAATAGAAATTATTTCATACTTTTTATTGCAGCTTTAATGTTTTTCGTAGTCGATTATATTTTTTTCCATAAATTATTTTATTTCACACTTTTTAGTAGCAATCTATAACCAATAGGCTTCATGCAATAACAATAGTTGTAAGCAGTGTATAATTGCAAATGGGATCATCAGTAATACATGTGCAACTATATGTGAAAGGTTTCATCGCGATTGGTTAATTCCTTGTCGAGTTACATCAAAGAATAGGAATTGTGCAGTAAGAATTGTTATAAACATTAAGAAATTCAAAAATTGTCCAAAGCGTAACTTCATTAAATCATCTGACATTATATGTGAAATATTCCATCTCGATTGGTTAATTCCTTGCCGAGTTACATCAAAGGATACGAACTTTACAATAGTAATAAACAATTAAAAAATGTATAAATTTTTACAAATGTGATGTTCGCGGAAGCGTCTCCTCATGATGCAAAAGGTATCGTTTCGATTGGTCCACACATCTCGTAGTAATCAGAGAACATACATAAAAACAAAAAAAGTAACTGATTACAATTGAGGATACAATCGGTGTGTGCCCATTGAATATGTTCCTTTGTAAGAGCGGTCATTGGATAGCTTGCATTCTTCGTATTCCAACGAAATAATCAAAAGGACGTTCCACTGACGTACAGAGAGCCCAATCCCATTTACGAACCATTAAAATGTATAATTACCACGAAGTTTGCGTCCTGAATAATAAATAAACGCGGCACAGTGTCGCGACCGTAACCGCTGGCGTACCCTGGATAATGTCAACAACTTTCGCCACGAATTTCGTACAAGTATGCGAACGAATTCTCATTCGTCGACGAAAGCACGATCGCAACTTTCATTCGCGTTTCATTTCCATCGTCACGCGGTAGGGTGCAATTTCAAAATGCTGACGAAAATAAAACAAAAGAGAGAGAAAAATTTAGAAGAAAAAAAGTTTGAAACATGAAGGACTTTCAATTGAGTATCATTTTTGACACTTTTAGAATTCGGGAGCATAATTCCAGAAACTGTTGTTATTATTGGTGGTTATTCGAAGAAAGTGTTTGAACATTTATTAAAAAAACTATGAAGATGCGTTCAATATATTGACTACAAGTTCCAATTTAAGGCAGTTGTTCCTTGAATTTATTTAATGGAGGATTTTAACAAAACATCATTTGATTGTTATTTGATTAAATATGTATCATATAAGCCTATTTCGATTTAAATTGATCATACCAGTTTCATAAAAAATGGTATCAAAATTTTGTAATATTAACACAGCTTCTTATGGAACATACAGATTTTCACGTAAATTATTTTAATTTAAATCAAAATACAATTTAAGGACTTGATTAAACTTTGACATGTTATAAAAACCGAAATCGTGAATCATTTAAAAAAAAAAATAGCAATTATTGAGCACGCCGTTACTGAGATATAATTCATTAAAATCTGAAACAGAACGTAGAGAAGTTGCGCTGAGTTGCCACAATCATTTCTCGAGTATTACGAATCTATGTGTAGATGTGACGTTCGCATATCGACCGTCCAAATCACGGACATATTTTTCCCTTGTAATGAGTTGAAGATAGATGTAGTATTTGTATATTCGGACGTCACCCTATATCTTAGACTGACAAGCGTTTAGCAAGTAAGAGAGAACCTAAGCGATAACAGCTACGGGCGCGGAGCGAGCGATCTACTTCTTGCTACATTATGTGCCCCTGATACGACCACGGTACGGCCGCGGCTTATTCACTATCGTGTGTCGCACCCTGCGACTCACCCCAATTTTTCATTCCTTCCGCTACCTTTCCCATAATTTACTGACTTTCCCTTTTCCGTCCTTTCCAAGAACTCACCACATTCCACAACCCCTAACATCACCACCCACAGGCACCAGACCAACCCCAACCACTAAACCCGTAGTATAAAACCCTATGCCCAGGGCGACAACAGTCAGTAGTAAGCCGGACAAATTGTAAGAGACAGCCAGAGGCTCTGCCAGAATATCCGAATAAAAAAATTATAAGTTAAATATACGAAGTGTATGAATTCCGCCACCTTTCCTACGGGTCGCGCTGCAAACCCCACCATCTTTAAAGATTACGACAGTGAACCACGGATTCGGTTGCTTTATCGCGACGCACGAGAATACAACGGTTCTCCTAGATGTTAAGTCGCAGCTACAGGTCCCGTACAATTCTCGGTACTCGTTACCACCCACCAGTGGGTGGCCAGATCTAATGAGACCCTGCATCTTTTCGACGAATTCAAGCGTAGCATCAGCTAAGGAACCGTCGGCAGTGACTATCGTTGGTGTCAGACACCAAAAACCGATAAGGGGTAGACTAAACACCTAGGAATGATTTCGGGCAAGATGTTATTACTAAAGCCATGGGAAGAAATCAACCACCACCCATGAATTTTTAATAATCACGTGGTATGATTTTTTCTCCTTCCTTCGGACCAAAGGTCCCGAATTAGGAGTATAAGTACGCCCGCAATTCAGGGGCTCGGGATAGTTGTCATTCGAAATAGTAAGAGAATTACAGTCGTCGTCGAGTCGAGTCAGATATCGAGTTTTATTGCGAAGCCAAGGTAGTGAATCTTTTTATTCAAAACTGTAATTCATTGTAATTGCTATAATAAAAGACCGTGCGCGAGTCTTAATAAACAGTAACGTAATTTAACAAATTCACATGTTGCAATTATTTTTTCCCTTAAATCATTCGACGCGTTCGGAGAGGGAAAAAGGAATAAATTATAGTTAAACCAACTATCTTTTCGATTTATGATCGAGGCGTCGAAGCCGGTCATTTAGGAATCTTAAAGATAGAAACATTGCTCGGCCGTGGGTTTCTTTTCCGTCATCGTAGTCAGGTTCCAAGTCACTTTTGTGCTTGCTGTAAGGGTCGATCGAGGCATCGAAGCCGGCTTTCCCGAACAGTAGCCACGGATTTGATTAATGCGGCTTCTTTCCGATCCAAGGCAGAGCAGACATTCCGATCAGGGTCGAGGCGTCGAAGCCGGCTTTGAAAGGAATAGACGCAAAACCAGCGGTCGTAAAGGGTTGCATGGGCTTGATAATGATTGGCGGGACATGAGATTCATCCCCGATTAAAACTAGTATAAATTCCAATTTTTCCCTCTCAGTAGATGAAAAACACCGAAACAGTGCGAAAATACCGTTCAGGCAGACGCGAGCAAATTCGTCGGTTGCTATGAGACTACGAACGACCAGCGCAATCGGGAAAGCCGCGAGTGGTTCGAAACGAACTTTTAAGAACATCAGCACCAGCATCCGCATCAGTACCAGCATCAACCCCAGCATCGGCGCCAGCACCGATACCTTGGAGGCTCGCCCCATTAACCATCCCCCGGGCACGTGAAGCTGTGTGGACCATACCACCCAACGATCCGTGGTGGGAACATTACATCCAAAAGATGCTCGACCTCACCAAGTAGTAAGTCCGAAAACTTAAAATTTCTAATAAATATTAATCGCCAGGGTAAACTCAATACGGATCTGGATCCCGTCCAGACGTGAGTCGTTTAAGAGAGGCGTGCGACAAAAGGCAAGCATCATTTGATCGAAACGGGCGACAGATTTTCAAATCTGAAATCCGGGACGTGACATACATAGAAATACGTATTGAGAGCTATGTGAACCTGACACCCGACTTCTGAAAAATTAATTTTTTTTTTGTAGAGAATGATAGTATTTCGTTTGTACTTGATTGTACCGCGAATAGTTTGGTTTGTACCTTCATCAATTAATAATTAAAAAAAATTAAAAAAATGGTCAACACCCGACATTGAGATTTTTGAAATCTGTTTTTTCCCTGTCCTTTAGAATCGTTTGTACTCGTTTGTGCTGCTTCTCGTTTCGTTTGTACCTCAACAGTTTAAATTATACAGCAATTGTTGATACGCGTAAGAGTGGAAATCGTCACTTTTCAAGATTTTTAAAATCTGTTTTTTCCCTCTTCTTTAGAATCGTTTGTATCCGTTTGTACCTTTCGTTTGTGCTTTTCGTTTCGTTTGTACCTCAATAGTTCAAATTTTACAAGCAATTGTTGATACAATTGAATTATAAAATTTAAACTATTGAGGTACAAAATAAACGAAAAGCAGTACACACACGTACAAACAATTCTAAAGAATAGGGAAACAACAGATTTCAAAAATCTCAATGTCGGGTGCTGGCCATTTAAAAAAATTTTTTTATTTATTAATTGACGAAGGTACAAACGAAACTATTGGTGGTACAATCAAATACAAACAAAATACTATCATTTTCTATAAAAAAAAATTAATTTTTGAAAAGTCGGGTGCCAGGTACACAAAGCACGTATTGAGGTAGAGTTTCCGCCATATTTTCATAATTATACGCATCTCCTATGCGCCGATCAATGAAACCTTCACTTTGTAAATTTCGAATAGAAGGATTCAATTAACTATCTAGAGACGCAGTAGCGTCTCGACGCCAAGTACATGAAAAAATAGCCTCCCCGTATATGCCTGGCGCTGGCGCTACCGCGTATCTTTTACTCGAGAAAAAACGTTTCGAATTACGTTTCGAATAAAACCAAAATCAATAAAATCGGTCCACGAACGACAGAGATATCGTAATATCATATCATGAATGTGTCAAAAACTGCAGCATTTTTCTTTTCCTGTGACAAGAAATTTTTCATCAACACTTAGCCAATAGGAGCTAAGACCATTCGTCGATTCGTCGACTCTCGAAATCAGTCGGCAAAGCTCGTCGGTCGGAAGTTTGTGGTTGATACACTATTTAGCTTCTTCATTTCACTGCCAAAGTGCGGAGCAGTCAGTTTACATGAGTTGTCATTAGGGTCTGAACGTCTGCACTGTTGAACACAGCATTTTAGGTGCGCATAGTTGGAAAGCACCGAATTTGATATTATGTTACACAGTGTCACCTTGCACTTTACTGGAAAGGACCTTCATGTACTGGCTGCTCATTTCGATTTCACATCTTTTTCTACTTTCTTGAATTTTTTTAGGGGGATCTTCTATTTTTCTATGATTACTCTTTAAGTCCTCTACTTTTTCATGTACTTGGCGTAATTTTTTTACTTTTTTGAAGTTTTTTATGGGGATTAATATTACGCACCGAGACGTGTAATTTCTCTATTAGACAACCGTTAGGATATAGACACGGCAAACAGAGTTTGCAGGACAGAAAAAGCGTACATCCAGGAAGAGAGCAGAAGCTGCGACCGAGGAGTGGAGAAACGCTTCCACGGAATTTTCTAATTACATGTCCAGACACTGGGACCATTTAAACCAGCCTTCCTTGATACAAGTGCCCGCCGCTGGTCACAACACCTCGCGTACTCGACTATTTCTATATTTAAGAGAAGAAGGAATATTGCACGATGTACGCATCGATGACCCTCGAAGGCTAAAATATACGGAGTCCAAGTAATTATTATATTCAAAACAATTATTTCCTCAAATGATCGAGTTTTTGTTGGCCATTCAGTGTGAATATCTACGTGATTCATCGTCCAAACTTATCGAGGTGATCGAAAGTAATTTTGACGAGCGCGTGAAATCGAATGTAAAATCGTTGGTGCGTTGGAAGAACAAGGAAAATAGAAACGAGAGAACGCGAAGACCTTGCATCTCGCGAGTCATTACCTGGGGAATCTATGTGGCGCCGTTAATCAGCGATTAACTATATACATTTAACGGGTTGAACCGTAATTACCAGTATTTTTCCAGCGGATGCGGACACATAGAAAATGGCCGGTCGCACTTTCTCTCGGACTTCTACAGGCGCCAATAATTTGTATGGCGATCCATTTAGATAAAAAAAATTGCTACGTGGGTCTTGATCGTGACACACATTTGCCACATTTATATTAATGTAGTTGTTCCGTGGATTTATTTCATGAAGGATTTTAACACAACTTCAATAGATTGTTACTTGACTAAATATGAATTCTATGAGTCTATTACGATTTAAATTAACCATCCCAATTTTATCAAAAACTACGTCAAAATTTTGTAATTTTAACGCAGACTCTTATGAAACACACAGATTTTCACGAGAATTTTGTCAATGTAAATTGAAATGCAATTTAGGAACTTGCTGAAAATTTAATATGTCATAAAAACAGATATTATAAACAATTTAAAAAAGAAATAACAATTATTGATCGCCCCATTACTGAGATATAATTCATTAAAATTTGAAACTGAACGTAAAGAAGTTGCACGATAACAATCAGCGTTGTTGCCACGATCATTTCTCGATTATTACGAATGTATGTGTAGATATACGTATTGATTTATTATGGACGTGTGTGAGAGCAGAAAAACTGTACTTGTAGAAAAGTTTCCAATTATATTTTTGAACGTGACTATCTTGAAACAACTACCTTAAAGGGCACTACACGTTGTGTTTTCTATTTTAAATTTGACATCTTTCGGTACAGTAAAGTCTCCATAAATGCATAAATATCTCTCCCATAAATTCCCTGAAACCATCCCCACCACAGGGGGGTATACCTCTTAGGGAGCAAGGAGTTCGATCGCCGAGCAGTATTTATATGATCGTATATTCTCTGATGTTTGCCGACGAGCTTCGAACGTAAAGGACAGCGAATAAAGGAAAAAGACGGAGCGAATGCAACGGTGAAATTTTTGTATTATTAACATTTTTGTTGTAAAACTTTTACCATCAAATTCCTGACATTTTTCTGATTAAAATGAGACCAAGCCCGATATAATTCGGATGATATTTACCATGCATCTTTTTTTAGTTAGTGTTCTACGATGTATGTATGTATGTATTTATTCGATGATCCCCACGGGGTTTCATCGGCTTCCCTTCCCCTTACAGGTTACTTAACCTACTCTTACCGCTATTCTTATACTATCCTTACACTATTTTTTTTACATTTGTATCCTTAATCTTATTTAACCTATCGCGCGAGAGAGAGAGCGCCGCATTGCGCCCCCGCTTCCGAGGTATTCCCCACCCTCCCCGATCCTTCCCTCATCCACTCCCCACATCCATTCTTATCTTCTCTAAATCTTTCATCCACCATTGCCCCCTCCCCGACTCGCACAAAATTTCCCTAATCCTTTCCCCTATCCCTCTCCCTTCTTCCTCCCTCCCTGTCCTCCCGCACCGCTCCAACACATGCTCCTACGTCTCCTCTGCTCCCCCCGCACACTCTACAAATCCTCTCCTCCTCCCCCAGCCAATACCACGCCTCTCTCACCCCCCCCCCCATCCTGAACCTCATGATCCTTTTCCATC
>NC_071976.1:13454926-13469232 GCF_026283585.1 Hylaeus volcanicus
TATTATCCTTTCCCCCCCCCGCACACTCTAAAAAACCCCCCCCCCCCCCCCCCCCAACAAAACCCCCCCCCCCCCCCCCCCCCCCCCCATCCTGAACCTCATGATCCTTTTCCATCTCCCCTCTCCCAACCCCTTCCTTAAATATTCCGGAATCCCTTCCACTCTGATCTCTCTATACCACCTGTTATACCTCGATTCCCTCGCCTTTTCACCTCTCTCCCTGCTCTGTTCTTCCTTATCTACCCATTCAAATTCCTTGTACTCAATTCCGCCCGCCTCCCTAAACCTTTCCATCTCTTCTCCTGTCCATCCTCTGTTCTCAAAGAACCCATCCCTCTCCTCTTCCCACCTCCCTCTTCTTCCCCTTCTCCTACCCACCTCCTCCCTCCTCTCTCCTTCTTGAGCAGCTCCCATACTTCCTTATCCGTTCTGATCGCCTCCACCTCCCTCCTCAGTCTCTCCTCTTCTTCTTCCTTCTTCGTCTCACACAACTCCTTATATCAACTCGCTTTTCCTCTCCCTGCACTCACCGTCCCACCAACCTCTTCTCCCGCTCTTCATCCTTATCCTCCTCATCCTCCCATGCCCCCCTCCCCTTTCTCCTACTCTCGCGTTCATATCCCCTCCTATTATTATCCTTTCCTCCCCCTGCTCTCCTCCATCCATTCTCTAATTTTTTTCAGCTTCTTCTCCATATCCTGGTTTACATACACTCCCACCACTCTCCACTTCTTACCTTCTACCTCAAAGCTGCTCGTTATGATTCCTTCTTCCTCTTTAAAATCCTCTCCTTCCTCTCCCTTATTTCCCCTAAACTCCTTCCTTATCCCCAACACCATCCCTCCAATCGCCCTCCCTTTCCTGTTTACTCTCCTCGCCGGCTGGTGGCTCCACCACCAACCCCTCGGCATTCTCTTGCTTAGCTTCCCCCAACTATTTTCCTCCGTCCATGTTTCTATTCCAACAAATACATCCCATTCCTCTAGCCCCTCCCAAAACTCTTTGTCCATATTCCTCAGTCCTGCTACATTCCAAAATGCAATTTTGCAACCCCACCCCATCTTCCTTCCTCCACCCCATTTTTTTCTGTTCTCTCCTATCTTTACCCATTACCCCCTTCCTCCATCTCTTCCCCCTCCCTGCTTTCCCTTCCATGCCCTCCCCACTCCCTTAACCTTTCCTCCTCCTCACTCCACCTCCACCATCTGTTCCCTATACATATTTTCCCATATCTTACTATCGCCCTTCCACCCGCTCTTCTTTCCTGCTCCGCAATCTCCCTTAACTTCCACTGCATTCTTCTCTCCTCCTGCGTAAGGTCCCCCTCTATTCTTTCCCCTCCTCTCGCTAAATCTCTCCTCTTCCTCAAAACCTCCCTTCTCATCACTTCATCTTGCAGTCTTGCCACCACTTGCGCTCTCCACCTCTCCTTCTACCCCTAGCCTCTTCAACACCTCCTTTGCAGCCTCTTTCTCTTTCCCCTTATCCGTTCTTATCCCTCTAATTACAATATTTCTCCTCTTATCCGCCCTGTCTGCCATTTCCACTTCTCTCTCTAGCCCTTTGAGCTTTTTCTTCCATTCCCTCTCCCCCTCGCCCCTTCCCTTTCCCTCTCTTCTGTCTCTCCCTCCTACCTCCCTATCCCTCTTTTCCAGCTCCTCTATTTTTTCCATTAGTTCCTCCTTCTCTGCCCTCCACAGCTCCTCTCTCCTCCTCATCTCCTCCCTCACTTCCCTAATCGATCTCTCTATTAACTCTTTTATATCTCCCATTTCCCCCCTCGTCGTCCCCTCTATCGCCTCCCCCATCTCTCGCACCTCCTCTCTCGTCTCCGCTATCCTTCCATCCAATTTCTCTCCCATCTGTTTCATCTCCCCCCTCAACTCCGTCATAATTCTTATCAGCTTTTCTATTCCCATTCTATCCACCTTTTCATCTACCCACCCTGACGACCTTGGTGTCAGCCCAAAGGAGGAGGAAGAGATATCTTTTTTAGAAGATATCTCTTCCTCCTCCCCCCGATGCTTCCTCCTCTTTCCTACTCCCTTTTCCCCCTTTGAAGAAGTCCTTCTTCCTTCCCTCGCTCCCTTCTCTTCTTCTTACCCCTTTCACTACTTTCTTCCCTCCTCCTCCCTTTGCACTCCTTGTCTCTACCCCCAGCCCCCTGCTCCCCCCTTTTTTCTCTCCTTCCATATCCCTCCTTTCTTCCTCCGCTCCTAACCTTTTACCTGCTCTCTATCACCTACTTCCCGCGCCCTGCTTTACTGACTCCTTCTTACCGACTCTTTCCTTCCCTGTCTTTCCGCTACGCGTCTCTCCTTTCCTACTCTGTCCTCTTCCGCCTAAATCTCTTTGCTCCCCTCACCCTTCCTTTTCCCCCTGACTGTACCGGCCCCTTCCCTTCTTCTCCCTTACTAGCCCTTTTCTTCTCTTAACTCCTTCCACGTTTTCCTCTCTTTCCCTTTATTCCCCTTGCTTCTCCACGTCTTTCCTTCGTCTCCCTTACTATCTCCAATAGTCCCTCTAATCTTCCCAACCTCACTTTTCTCTCACACTCTCTTTCGCCTCCTGTCACTTTCCTACAACTCCTTCACTCTCCCTGCACACACTCACAATCCATCCTGCACCCTTTCCCCTTACACCCACTTTCGCTCCTTTCTCACTTCCTCCACCCCAACTTCTTCACTTTTTCCCTGCCCACACCTTTTTTACTTCACTACATCGATACCACCGGAAACGGAAGCCGTTCTACGATGTATGATACATAATAAGTTGTTGCAAGTAAATACGTTGCAAATTACGTCGTGTTTGGTCTCATTTTAATCAGAAAAATGTCACGAATGTGATAGTAAAAGTTTTACAACAAAAAAGTTGATAATAAAAAAGTTTCACCGTTGCATTACATTGTCTCGTCGATATACCCTGGTGTTTTTGCTCCGTCCTCTTCTTTTATTCGCTGTACTTCTCTACGTTCGAAACTTGTCGGCAAAACATCAGAGAATGTACAAACTTTATGGAGACTTTACTGTATCATGTGTTATTCGCAAGGCCATTGTTTTAGTAAACAATAAAAAATATTGCCTCTTAAAAGCATATTTTCGTACACAACTTTTACACACAAAAACAATATACATGTCGAATTGAGTAACTTTCTCCTTTTCGACGTCAGTTAAAAATCTTGTTTATGCTGATAATGAAACTTCGATTATAAAATCAGCCACTATACAAGGTTTCAACGAAATATGTGACTCGGAGGTCTTGCACTCTTCTTGTGAGTTAAAAAACGTTCCTTCCGAATAGATTGAAAAATAACAAAGAAAGAAACTGAAGACAGGAAATATCAATTTCCTGAGTGACTAGGATTCGTTACATAACCCGGACCTTACAATGATTATCGCTGGATTTCTAAGCGGGAACAATTTCTTTGGCAAGAAGCCGCGTCGCTCGCCTAACCGTCTGAATGTTACCGCGGAAGTTCTTTGTGGCGACGATTGCGTCGTACGAGCTGGGCATCGTTTAAATAAATCGACGGAAAAATTTTAATTAAGGCGCCAGCCAAGTCGTTATCTCTCGATTTAATTCCACGAACGTTTCGTGCTACGCTTTCGAATGCCGCGACCCCTGACACTAGTTTTAGTGTCGGACCTTTTGCCACCGATAACTGCTCGGCCTACATATGCAACCAACAATCGATTGTATACAATTGTTTTATGTGTGATTTAACTCAGTGCCACGTGCAATATTTGCACACATGGTTGAATAAACGTCTATTTACACATAACCGTAAAGGTCCTTTTAGACGGTCACATCTGTTCTCAGTTCAGTTTCAGTTTCAGTGGAACTGTCAGTTTTTCCTATGTGTAAAAAGTAAACAGTGAAAGAAAAACGGAAACGGTGACTGAGAACTGATAGAATGGATTGACCTATTGGTTTCATTTCATTTATTAGAATTCCTATATGTAAAACATACAGCGTCACGCCTTGCATCAGTTTTCTTAAAAATCTTATACGATGCATGTTCATAACAAACGTTCATTATCATAGGTAATCCGTATTATAATATTAGTTCTAAGTAACATGTTACAAATAGACATAAGCGTCAATTATTAGTACATAAGGAATTGTTATCATTATTTTTGTAACCTAGATGTAAGGAAAATGTCGTATCTGTACATTTAATGTAAAGACAGTGCTATGTAGAGGAGATCTGCGCACTTTAAAATAAAAAAAAAAAAAAGTTCACGCCATCTATGATCGTCTGTTTACAACAAAATAACATTAACGACCTAATAATTCACCAATCCCACGGTCAAAGGCAATATGGCGTCGGATTAACCAGCTAAATACAGTTACTTACTTTAATATTCGGATACTGTAGTTCTCCTGGACTTGTTTGTTTATATCTTCGTAAATTATCAAGATATTCGTTCGGTTAGTTTTCATTATATTAAATTTTATATTATAGATGATAAAGATATATGCAATTACCTTGTGCTTAGTGTACATTATTGTATAATAAATTTTTAATAAAAGAATGTCTTGTTTACATGTTACAATAATATTCGGACATCACTTACATTACTTAGCTTAGCAGTTCTAGAAACGTATGCAATGGAGTGTTTACATTTTTTTGTGTTTACGTAATAGTACCATTGCAACTTCGCATCAGTTACCGAGACAAATTCGAGCAGTAAACATTTTTTTTCGCAATGCCGCGTAGAGGAAGTAATACTAGTTTTAACAAACATCAACTTGTAATTTATAATAGAGAAAAAGGAAGAACCATTCGTGAAATTGTGGAATTACTGAATATGAAGAAGACTACGGTAACAGATATTATCAAACGTTATAAACAAGAAGATCGCATCGATTTTAAGACTCAAAAAGGACGTTTACCTGTACTTGATGTTAGAGATAAGAGAAGAATTGTAGGAAAAGTAGCCGAAAATCCACGTTTAGGTGCACCACAATTAGCTTCAGAACTGTTCCATGAATGTGGAAAATATGTGAATCCACAAACAATTCGTCGAGCACTCAAGGAATGTGGATATAATGGTCGTGTAGCTCAGAAAAAGCCATATGTGAATGAAAGAAATAGACAGAAAAGATTAAAGTTCGCAAAAGAATTCATTAATAAAGAAGAACTATTTCACGCCACTAAAAAGCGTAAAATAAAATAAGTTTTGAAAAAAAATATAACCGACTTCGAAAAACATTAAAACTACACTAAAAAGTATGAAACAATTTCTAGTTAATTTATATGAATACTCAGCAGCTCTAGATATAATTGCTTAATTGTATGACAAAATGCAGTGAAAAGTATGAAACAATTTCTATTTAAACTACATTATTACTCACCAGCTTTTGATGAATTTAGTTAAATTATTAAATACATTTCGGAGGCGGCGCAAAACAAACAATTTTTAATTCTTGTTTCTCCGACAGAAAGTTAAACCAAGTTTGGTCATTTTGAATGTAAGTACTTTTCAAGTTTGCGTCGCCTCCGAAAAAGTTATTTAATATAATTTAATATAAAGGAAATAGAAATTATTTCATACTTTTAAGCAAATATATTTAGAGATGATGAGTATTCATATAAAATGAACTAGAAATTACTTCATACTTTTTAGTATAGATTTAATGTTTTTCGTAGTCGATTATATTCTTTTTCCATAAATTATTTTATTTCACAGTTTTTAGTAGCAATCTATAACCAATAGGCTGCATGCAATAACAATAGTTGTAAGCAGTGTATAATTGCAAATGGGATCATCAGGAATACATGTGCAACTAAATGTGAAAGGATTCATCGACTTTGGTCAATTCCTTGTCGAGCTACACCAGAGAATAGAAATTTTGCTGCAACAATGGTTTTAAACAATGAAAGTGTCCACAAATTTTTGCAAACGGGAACATCACGAAAACATCTGGTACTAAATGTGAAAGTAGAATATCTGTAATTTTTCACTGCAAAATGGATTTTTAAAAAATTCGATAAGTTTAAAAATAATTCTTTTTAATGGAAATTATAAAATGTCCACGTTTATATTTTTACACTGTTAGTGTTTTGTTATCATTATTAATCTGTAGTTTTTTCAGATTTTTGGAAGTGGTGGAACGGTGTTGGAAAAATCAAAAACCAACATTTGTTTATATTATTACCTTAATTTTTCATGTGACCATGTTCATATTGTGACAGTTTTAATAGCTTATTATCGTTATTAATATATAATATCAATATATATAATTTTTTTCAGATTTTTTGGAGTAGTGTATCACACACAAGAAAATTATAAATCGATATTTTAAACTGTAAATTGCATTTTGCCCTGTAACTACCCTTTCAGTAAGGGTACGGGGTTGAAACTTGGCACAAATGGTCTTTTTTTACCACTCTATTAATTGATATGTTCATTGATCAATTTGGCTCAAGGGCACTTTTGACCCCCTTATCCGGCTATACCCTTTGAAGTGAATCTTTAGCATATGTGTCTTTATCGCCTGGACCACGGTTTTAAAAATCTGATTATTCTAAATATTTTTTTTTTAATAAACTAAGAACAAAAAAATAAAAAAATAAAGTTTTATAATTATTCTGGTTACGGTCATACTTTTTTCAGGAGGGACTGTACAAGATCATTTGTACTACGTTTCATTTCCATTATTTTTACTTGCAAAAAATTGTATATATTCTTAAAATGTGAAAAAATATCTGTTCAAAACCCTTTATAAAAATTGCTTATTGATTTTTAAAAAATCCTCAAAAAGACATGAAACACACAGATTTTCACATGAACTTTTTCCATTTAGAAACTGGCTGAAAATTTAATATGTTATAAAAACGGACATGATAAACCTTTTAAAACAGAAATAACAATTATTAACCGCGCCGTTACTGAGATATAATTCATTAAAATTTGAAACTGTATGTAAAGAAGTTGCGTGGTAACAATCAGCGTTATTGCCACGATCATTTCTCGATTATTACGAATGTGTGTGTAGATATACGTGTTGATTTATTACGGACTTGCGTGACAGCAGGAAAATAGTACTTTTAGAAAAGTTTCTAATTATATTTTCCAAGCCAAAAGGAACTAAAAGTTTGTATATTGTCAATACCCAGTGTAGTAACACAATCTTAATAAAACGATTTTCAAGTGTTCATCACAACTACACCACCATTTTTTTTATAAAAAGCAAAATCAAAGCTCCGTTCGGGAAGCATTCGAGCATTCCGATCATTTCATCTGCAACAATCTAATAATTCTGGACTATCAGTAGAATCCAGCAATAACATTTAAGATACCATTTTCCTCGACTTAAGAATCCGAATTTATATTCTGAGTGCTCAAAATTCTTTCTCACAGCTGAAACGGCATATGCTGTTAATTGAATGTTCAACGCAATCCTAGTAGGTCACCATGTAATAATTACGCAGTTAATTTAGAGTCAAATACAATTACGTGCGACGATTGCATAATAATTTTAATTAGTTGTACCGTAGAATGATATTTCAGTCTTGTTTGTCGAGAACTGGAGCTGTCCATGATCGATGAGTAGGGATTCTCGATCGTTTAAGACGTTACGTTTTCGCTCTGAAAGCTGCGAGAATCCATCTGTAGCGTCAAAACACTGTGAACAACATTGTTAATTAAAGCGGCCCATAGACGGGTTAATAACATTGCACAATATGGGTTGCACAATCTTTTCACGGCGGCCCATAGACGGTCAATATTATTGTACAATATTTACATTTGTGCAAAAAAATTGATTCGTATAGAGGCGATATTGATGGTTGTACAATATCTTGCGCAACCGCGAGAACAGACGTACAACTTCATTGGAATTATAGTATTGTGCAACTTATGGCAAAAACAGCCAGAATTTCATGAAGTCATGTTAAGTGATACTGAATTCTGTTGTGTCTTAATTGCTGTGAGCGTAGGTGCGAAAAAGAAAAAGAAGACAGGAAAGAAAGAAAGGAAGTAAACCAAATAGTGGCACATTGATAGGGAGAAAGGTACGCACGAAAAATCACTAAATGAATTGAAAATCATTGAACACAATGATTTTGGTGGAACTTTTTACAGATGGACGGAGAATTACTTGATGAACCTCTTGCTTTGGTTACTCCTCAAATCGAAAAAACGGACACTACCATGAACGATGCTATTCCTGCAAATCAACGTTTGTGCAATATATTTTCAAAAGTTTGAATTTCGTACAATATATTGCGCAACCTTTCAATATCATCTACACACGATCAATTATATTGCACAAACCCAAATATTGCGCAGTAATATTGACCGTCTATAAGCCGCTTAAAAACTCAACGCAATCCTATTAGGTGACCACGTGATAATTGCATCTAATTATAGCACAGAATCATATTCGAGTCTGCTTATCCGTAATCAGAGTTGTCAACATTCTACGAGTTATAGAACCATACAGCCAACTATTCATTTACCACGCTACAGATTTCTATGTAGCAATTGCATCTGTATTGAGAAAACTGGGGTAATTTTGTGGTGTGGATAATTCTGTGATAATTAATTAGTACCAATTTGCTAAGTAACATCAATGTATTGTTAAGAGTAATTTTGTAGAAATTCAGCCCACTCGAATAGTTTGATATTTGAATATTTTTAAGGTACTCGAATTCGTACTTTACTGTTTAAATAAAGAAAACATTCAGCAGTTTATGTAATGGAATAACAAAATTTTTCTAAATATGTAATAAGAATATATTAATATTATTCGATAAAACGTATTATTTTATCAATAAAGAGTATAAGTATACTGACTTTCAAACTTTAATTTAAGGTTTTATAATACAATAAACGACCTTGTATTCCAGCCTGTAATAAGCTATGTGAACCTGGCAGCAGACTTTTAAAAAATTAACTTTTTTTTATGGAAAATGATAGTATTTCGTTTGTAGTTGATTGTAATAACAATTCGTTCGTTTGTAGTTCGATCATTTATTACAAAAAACAAAAAGTGAAAAAATAACCAGCACCCGTAGAGATTTGTAGTGAAATCCGTTTCGTTTGTAGTTGAATAGTTTAAAAGATACATATTTATATGCGTAAGAGGTGTAAATGTAAAAAGTAAATCGTTAATTTTCAAGATTTTTAAAATCTGTTTTTTCCCTATTATTCAAAATCGTTTGTGGAGGTTTGTAGTGACATCGGCTTCGCTTGTAGTTGAATAGTTTAAGAGATACATACAATTGTTTATATGCAAAAGAGCTATATTCGTTAATTTTCTAGATTTTTAAAATCCACTTATTCCATCTGATTCAGAATCGTTTGTAGAGGTTTGTAGTAAAATTCGCTTCGTTTGTACTTGAATAGTTTAAAAGATACACACAATTGGTTGTATGCAAAAGACCTGTCTTCGTCAGTTTTCTAGATTTTTAAAATCAGAAGTGCAGAAGTGTTCGCGTAGTGGTTTTTATGAGTATTCTCTCTGTGAAAGAATTTCCCTCTTATCAGTAAGTAAAACTATTCATCTACAAACGAAACGGATTTCACTATAAACCTCTACAAACGATTCTGAATCAGATGGAACAAGCGGATTTTAAAAATCTAGAAAATTAACGAAGATAGCTCTTTTGCATATAAACAATTGTGTGTATTTCTTAAACTATTCAACTACAAACGAAATGGATTTCACTACAATGCTCTACAAACGATTCTGAATAACAGGGGAAAAAACAGATTTCAGATATCTCAATGTTAGGTGCTGGTCATTTTTTCAATTTCCTTTATTTAATAAATATTCGATCTACAAGCGGAATACTATCATTTTCCATAAAAAGAAGGTATTTTTTTAAAAGTCGGGTGCCAGGTTTACATAGCTGCAGTAACTAGTAAATGTAATGCATGCATTGCAACAAGAGGTCATCATTTCGAACAGTGTCCACATTAAATAAGTGATCACAAAAAAAGTAAGTTGTAAATGAATGAGAGGAAAGTCGAAACGTTTTTGGTTTCTATTTCATGATTTTCTCCACAACGGAGCAAAAACGAGAAAATCTCTAAAAGACTTTTTTTCTTAGTTTATCGATGCCCTACATGCTCCCAAAGTTTTGACGCTTAAATTAGCGACACCCTGTATAGATTCATTGTAATGGACATCAGTTTGAGAATTTTGAATGTTAATACAGCAACAATAAATTAAATTTGTTGGTTACCAAACTTCATTTGTATATACATACGTTATAATGACCATCATGTTGAAATTTGGGTTGTGCATATAGATTCATTGTAATGAAGATCAGCGTGATCTCAAGATTCAAGCAATGGAATGAAGTTGATATGAAATTCAATAAAATTCGGATTTTAACAAGTGTTCGTATAACTTTAATACGCATTGTACGTTATGGTTTTTTTTATACAATAACCATAAATGTAACTATTAATTATTTAAAACAAAAGCCTCGTCATGCAGCCATCTTAAAACTTGGGTCAGACTGAAGGTAGACTCAAAATCTGCAACTTTCCCTATTTCCAGCCCTTCCCTGAAAGTTGGGGTATCTCTTTTTAAGATTTCCCCCATGAAAACCAAAGACGTACTCTGTATCGCTTATGCGTAATCAAGCCATACGTATTTCTTTTGATTTTTAAAAGCTAGATGCAAAAAAAGTGTTTACACTTTTTAAATCTGTTTATCGATAAATCAAGTCAATAATAACATTCGAGTTACGATATCCTCTAAGTCATTAGCCCAAATTTTCGCCAAATTATCCCACGTCGACGCAACGCCATTAATTCCGAAATAAGAGAAATCTCAATAATTACTGTTAGCCGAGTGGGATGCGCTTACAACCCGCCGCTGTGCGTTGATTGCATTCAAATGTACCGCGGATTTACAATTTTTCAAGTTTATGGTCCTCCTGGAATTTCTGTGGCAGCCCCATCAATTGCGAACAATTTCTACGCAGGAAAGCAAATAGCACGACACTGGTAGAAAATAGAACGTTTGAAAGAAGAGCCGAGGATTTCACTTACAAAAAGCATAACGTAATCTCGCTTGCGAACCTTTCCAACGGGCGTGAAGTAAATGAAAAGTGAAACCGTGAGTTGGTCTCCTTTTTTTTTTTATAAATTAGAGGAGGGGTTTATTAACCTTTTTAACACTTTGAACGCCATAACCTAGATCTAACCCAGAAATGGGGAATAGAATTTTGCATTATCACTTTATTTACCGGAAGCCTATTTATAGTGTTTTTAATTCCAGTATTCAGCTTTTTGAATTTATTGCCTGTGTTGATGGTTGTCTACTTACAATGTTCAGTGTTCGGAAACAGACTTTACTTTCAATGTACCCAGTAACAGTATGGAGGAATTATTGTCAGCCTAGATTGGCATATGCTACTGTAGAAAATTCTTTTTAAATTAAAGACTGCTTCTAAATAGCCCGGTAGATAATGTGTTGAGTAACTAAAAAAATTAAATTCGAAGGTGATGTGGTAATTAAAATAAAGGGTAGGATTCGTAAATTTGATGTGGCTAAATAATTTAATACTATGACAAATGTTAAATTATCTAATCTTTAATAGTCTCGAGACAAAAGGTGTGGCGAGGTAAGGATGGGCAAATGGCCCCACGCCAATTCTTGGTGTTATTGCTTGGTAAGCAATGTTCCTCGTCTGAAACATTATTCTGTAAAACTTTCAGATCGCTACCCGCTCGTTTCAAGGTAATGTGGAAGTAAACGTCCATAACCTTATAATTTTTTTCTTGGTTACTACTTACGATATTTAAATTCCACAACCGGGAAAAAATAGATACTTATTAACTTTATTTCATATATTCTTCTCCAAAATGTAAACCAACTATGAAGCATGGAAAAAAATAATTCGTTTTTTTATGGTGACTTTTGCAAAAAACTCTTTGATTTACCACCGCCAAAAAAATCTAAAACAATGCTCTGTTACCGAACTAATATACAAAAAATCGCGCAGATAGTCGAATTCAGTGGAACATAAACTACTAGACAAAATTAGCGGAACACTTTTTTAAATGTTCAGCAGCGTATGTTAGGTCAGACAACGCGGCAGCACTGTCGCATCACCATATTGCTTCTTTTGATCGCGAAATACTGCTGAATATTATTAATTATGACACAAAAAAGCAAAAGTAGACTACCTATAGGAGCTTGCGCACAAGTTTGAACATTTATCTAGCGGAAACGACTATTGACAGGTCTCAAATTTGCATTGTCGAGACAAAAATAGGATAATACGCAAGCCCTTGCAGTTCCGTGTACGTATATAGTGGTGTGGAACTGTGTGAGTGCGTACGAGCACATACAAGGCACGGGAGTCCACTCCCTTAAAATTATTAGCTATATATGTTCCACCAATTCGACTATCTGCGCGATTTTTTATACATTAGTTCGATAACAGAGCATTGGTCTTGATTTTTTTGGCGATGGTAACTCAGAGTTGTTTGCAAAAATCACCCCCAAAAAATGAATTATTTTTTTCTATGCTTCATAATTGGTTTACATTTTGAAGAAGAACATATGAAATAAAGTTAATAAATAGCTATTTTTTTCCGGTTGTGGAATTTAAATATTGCAAGTAGAAACCAAGAAAAAAATGATAAAATTAAGGACGTTTACTCCCACATTACTCTGAAACGAGGGGGTAGCGATCTAAAATTTTACAGAATAATGTTTCAAACGAGGAACATTGCTTACCAAGCAATAACACCAAGAATTGGCGTGGGGGCTATTTGCCCATGCTTACCTTGCTACAATAAAGTCTCCACCAAAGCAGAAACTCGGGACTGAACTAGTGCAGTTTTTTCCAACCTTTATGTAATCGCAGCCCGGTAAATTTTTTTGTATAAAATGGGGTCCCGGTCCCAACATAAATACCTCATAATAACTCATAAATACTTGTTGACCTTTTCTGACGTTTATGTATATATTAGTATTAATAATGACATAAGTATTAATAACTATTAATTATGGTATAATCATAAAAAGTATTGGTCTAAATATACAGGGTGTCCCAAAAGTCGGAGAGGAGCCGGAAATGGGGGGTAGCTGAGACGATTCTGAACAACAATTTCCTTTGCAAAAATGTCGGATGGGGCTTCGTTAAGGAGATATTAAGCGAAAACCCCGACCAATCAGAGCGCGCGTAGACCGTTCGAGCGGCCGCGGTAGCGAAGGCTACGCGCTAGGCGGCAGCATCAATGTCCTTCGATGCATGTCGAGTCCCTTGTTTGCGTACAAGCGCGGCCGCCAATGCGTAGCCTTCGCTACCGCGACCGCCAGCGCGTAGCCTTCGCTACCACGGCCGCTCCAACGGTATGCGCGCGTCATGATTGGTCGGGGTTTTTTTGTTAATATCTGCTTAACGAAGCCCCATCCGACATTTTCGCAAAGGAAAAAGTTGTTTCAAATCACCTCCCGAACCACCCCTTTCAAGGAACTCCAACATTTTTGGGACACCCTGTATAGTACGTATACAGAAATATAATTTGAGTAGATTTGGGGCTTTTTTGGAGAGGAGGGGCGGGAATATTGATTACTGCTAATGTATAAACTCTCCCCATGGAAATACTGTATGAATAGGTTTGGGATAGTATTTGGTGGGGGCGGCGTGAATAGTGTTAATGGATATGATGTCTAAAGCGGATATAATAATAGCAATAATTAAAGGTCATATTTTTTATTCCTCGAACAGAAAGTTAAACCAAATTTGATAATATTTAATTTTGGGGATAGCTAAGACGATTCTGAACTACGATTTCGTTTGCAAAAATTTCGAATGCTGTCGAATTATTAACGAAAACGAAGCACTATCCGCAAAGGAAATTGTGGTTCAGAATTGTCTCAGCTACCCCCCATTTTCGGTTCTTACACTAATTCAACGACACCCTGTATACTCTAACCATGGAAATACTGTCTGAATAGTTTTGGGATAGTATTTGGTGGGGGCGGCGATATTGAATAGTGTTAATGAATATGATGTCTAAAGTGGATGTAATGATAGCAATAATTAAAGACCATATTTTTTGTTTCACCGACAGAAAGTTAAACCAAGTTTGGTAATTTTGAATATACTTAATTTTAAATTTTGTGTCGCCTCCGAAAAAGTTGCATTGCATTTGATATGATGTATTTAATAATTTAACCAAATTCATCAAACGATGGTGAATAATAATGGAGTTCAAATAGAAATTATTTCATACTTTTCACTGCATTTTCCCATACTTTTAAGCAATTATATCTAGAGCTAGTGCGTATTCATATAAATTGACTAGAAATTATTTCATACTTTT
>NC_071976.1:13469242-13474416 GCF_026283585.1 Hylaeus volcanicus
GCTAGTGCGTATTCATATAAATTGACTAGAAATTATTTCATACTTTTCACTGCACCTTTTTCGAAGTCGGTAAAACTTTTTTCCCAAAAAATTATTTGATTTCACTCTTTTTAATGGCATCTATAACCAATAGGTTTCATGCAATAACAATAGTTATGAGCAATATACAGGATGACCCAAAAACGTTGGAAGTCCTTGAAAGGGGTGGTTTTGGGGCGGTTGGGGTGGTGATTTGAAACAATTTTTCCTTAGCGAAAATAGTGTTCGAGGCTTCGTTAAGGGGATATTCCAGAAACAGAAACTCACGACCAATCAGAGCGCAAGTATGTCGGAGGAGCGCTTGCGGAGCCTACGCTATCGCAGGCGTCCACGGTATACTCGCGCTCTGATTGGTCGGCGGTTTCTGTCAACATCTCCTTAACGAAGCCTCGAACAAAATTTTCGCTGTGAAAATATTGTTTCAAATCACCCCCCGAAACACCCCATTCAAGGACATCCAACATTTTTGGGACACCCTGTATAGTTGCAAATGAGATTATCAGGAATGCTGGAAGGTTATACAAATATGGAATTAATCGGAATTGGAATCAGAATTAATTAATGAACCAAGAAAAAAAATAGGAATTTTGCAATAACAATAGTTATAAACAATATGAAAAATTCATAAATTTTTGGAAATGTGATCATCGCGAAAACCTGTACGGCAGCAAAATGTAAGGGATTTCATCGATTTCAGGTCAAACATACGTGAAATAGTACGCTTTTTGCGATAAAAAGTGATATAAACTGGTAAAAAACAAAATAAGGACAAATGTTTTGTCATAGGACCAAATGGCAAACGCTCTTCCAGATGCAAGAAGTTTCAATCTGATTGGTCCATCCGTCTCGGAGTAAGAAGCAAGACAAAATTTTTCTGTTTTTAAAAAAAAACGGATAAAAAATGACAAATCACAAAATGTTTCTTTTACGCGACCAACTGGAAGAAATATTCGACAAGATGCAAAAGGTTTCACTCCGATTCATCAAGCCATCTCGATGTGATCGGTGAACAGACATTTAAAAAAAAAGAAAAAACATGTCGAAGTGAGTAATCTCCTTTTTTTCGAAGTCGGTTAATAATAATGAAAAACTTAAAAGATATTTTTCATGAGACCTCGTAATGGTCTGAGCTTGTTGCTGTTCCCTTAAAGAAAAAGGAAAAATAGACGGGCAATCGAATTTGAAAAAATATCTCCTTATAAAGAATGACGAAACGAAATTTTTTTACGCATAGGACGTTTACTTTCAGAGATAAAAATTGAAAACTTAGAAGACCTTTTATCTGAAATTCAATTTTTGCAACGAACTTCTAACTTTTCAATTTTTATTTCCGAAATTAAGCGGCCTATAAATAAACTACAAATATAAAAGAGTTGCTTCTCATTCCCTATAAGCTGATATTTTTTAAAAATTGATTTGACGAATATAAACATTCCTCGGAGTTCATTTCTCGAAAGCGTACATACGTATATGCCCTAGTAAAAGGGTTACGTAACTAAAAATATTAATTTCAAAGATGAGAGGGTAATTACAATAAATCTGGAGAGGACTCGTAAATTTGGCGACGTTTAGAAATTAAATACTACGACGAATGTTAAATTATCTGATCTTCAATATAATAATTCAATATATAATTCTCTCGAGAGAAAATGTTAACCCTTGTTAACTGTAACATTGCCGACGACTGTAACGTATACCTATTCAAGATACTAGAATATATTTCAAATTGAAAGGGAAAAGAACCAAAGGAATTTACTTAAGAATTTAGTTTAGAAATTATTATCTATTACATTTTTGAATGTATAAAAAAGATTCCTAGTCTTTTGGACACATGACAAAATTTCAGGAGGAAATCCAAATTCGGTAAAAGACAAGATCAATTTAAACACAAATATATGTTTAATATTTTGACTTTAGTAAAACATAGTAAAAAGACACATTAATTCATAGAATGAAAACAAGATTTACTAATCTAAGGTTTAAAAATTTGTTATTTACGTTTCTTTTTTTAATAAATTTCTTAATATGATGGAGAGTAATTCATGTCAAGACCAATTCATGTGAGTAGTATTAACGTGCACCCACATTTTATAACATAGTTCTTTAAACAACTTTTTATGTTCACTCTTTCGACTATATTCTTTACTCAATTCCTTTTTTTAAATAGTACATAATTGTATTCTAAGAAAAATCTGCATAATATAATACTGTATCATACTTTACGCGACTAATTTGTATATGCAATAACGACGATAATCCGACAACCGTATTCATATACATATACATCTACACATATCAAGGTTGAGAAATAGAAATTCCATCCACAACTTCGAGGGTTAGTTTTTATACTGATCACAAACATGAATCGATAGAAAATGATATATACAAGGATATATCTGTTTATCGAGTAACCAATTTAATATTCGAGTTATCATATCCTCTCTATGTATATATTTTTTAATTCTCATTTGTATGCCTAATTTTACAAATTCCAAAACTGTCAATCGAATGATGGATCTTCTAAAAACGAAAATTACTCAATGGTGTTCAGATTACATTACCGATAATACACACAACATTCACAGCCAAAGAATAATTCTTCCTCGAAATACATAATTCTCATCCGGGTACAAAATTTTGAACGTATAAAAGGTAAGTGACCTTAGATTCCTTATTCTTTCAATAAAAGCTAGAATCCGATATATGCCTACCAAAAATTAATCGAATAAAATTCTGCCCCTGTAGCATTTACACAATTTGACTCGCACGGAGATTTCCAGAACAAATTAATCTCGTTAGTCGCGAATTTACTGTATGCGTGTTTATCGACGAAAGCACGGACGATTCGCGCCATTTGAAAGTCGTTGAATGGAACAAAACTTTCGAATCGAAACAATGGAAACGTTCGTCCAGCAGCGAGTGAGTCAACAAAATCTAACCTGTGCGCGAGGACTATGAAAACGTTCGAATTCGAACGCAAAGGATACACAAAGGATACAAATCGTATCATACGATACGCATCGAGTGAATCTCCGAGCCACGAAACGGCGTAGCAAGTCAGTTTATTGTCATTGGTTTCATGGGTGTTTAGATCTCGCGTATCTATCTCTAGCTTTTCTTGAAAATAACGGCGTGGAAAGGATGCCATAGTGTTTATTGGACTTACCGAGTGTTCCGCTGTGTGTATCCAACAGGTTCAAACGAGTCGCGCGCTACACATAACCATGGGCGAATTCGCGAACGAGCTGAAGGCAAGTCGCGTCGCAACCGAATAGTGGCAAAGAGAATCAATGGCAGATGAGGAAGGATAAAAGTTTTGAGAAACGCGAACCGCTCGACGGTTCGTGGTGGACTGATGTAAGAACCGATCAACGCACGCGCTGATTAACCGAATGAAACTGAAGCGAGGAGCGAGCGAGCGAGAGACCAGGGCCAGCTTCGAAGCGACGAACGCTATCGGAACGAGCCGAGCAGGACCGATCTCGGCCGAGGCGACTGGCAGAACCAGTCGTGGGAGTCGGGAATCGGTGCTAGCTAGATTATTCAGTGGAACGAGAAGGCAGCCTGATATAGGTGGTGGTACCAGCCACGGTCGAGACCATGGTCCTCAACTCCTCTGTCCTCGTCCACTTTCGTTCGCGTTTGCAATTGAGTGCCATTCAAGATGTCCTACGAGGAAGGTCCCCGGATTTCCTTCATTCCCATTGTCCCATTCACGCCCACTTACTGTTCGCGCGAAACTCCGCTGAAACGTTAACTCAGTTATCTTAAGCATGTCAAGCTCGTGGCACCTACACTGATGGACATAATTATACGAAACCCCATTTGTTTAAAAAAAATATATGTATAAGCTTGTATACGTAGCGTAAATGTTGATGGGATGAAAGAGTACTATTGGCGAACTCCATCACAATGTTAACAAACACAAGGCGTCGAAGCATTTCCAAGAATTGTAATGTTTGGTTTCTTCTGTAGGTCAAAATTATAAGACATTAATGTTAGTCGCCTACAGACAGTCGTTGAATCTAAATGTATTCGTGTGTTTCGTACTGTGAATTCTCTATTATAGTGATTTTGTTAGTATAAAATAGAAAAACATTAAAACTAAAATCATGCCACGTGGTAAAGTTCTAACTGAAGAGGAAAAAGTAGAAATCTTTCAAAGCAGAGCAAAAGTAGAGAATTTAAAACAAATGTCACTAAAAATGAAAAGAAGTAGGTGTGTAATTCGTAATTTTTTAAATAATACAAAAAATTACAGAAAAAAGAAGAGATCTAGAAAACAATCATCCCTTACTTTAAGAGATAAAAGAACAGCTTTAAGATGTGCATCAATTTCAGCTCTTACATCTAGGCAAATTTTAGTAGAATGTGGGTTAAAAGTATCTGTAAAGACTGTAAAAAGAGTTATACAAAAGACACAGCATCTGAAACGAAAAAAATTTGCTGTTAAACCACCTTTGTCAATAGTACACAAACAACGTCGGCTGGATTTTGCTCTTAATCATCTACAGAGGAAGAGAAAATGGCGGAAAGTGCTTTTTACTGATGAAAAGAAAATGAATTTAGATGGACCTGATGGTTGGAAATATTATTTTCACGATTTACGGAAAGAAGCAAGAATTTTAAGTCGCCGTCAATGTGGTGGAGAATCTGTGATGTTATGGGCAGGTATCGGGTATAATGGGAAGACCGAAATCAAGTCCATTGATGGCAGAATGAAAGCTACTGGTTATTTAAAACTAGTACAAGAGCAGATTTAGAATCATGCTGAAAGAGTGGCTGGTGAACATTTCATATTCCAGCAGGACAATGCAGCTGTTCATACAGCTAAAGTTGTAAAAAATTATTTTCATGCTCAAAATATACCAATTTTAGATTGGCCAGCACGGTCTCCGGATCTCAATATTATAGAAAATGTGTGGGGTCAGTTGAGTAGAAGAGTATACGAAGGTGGCAAACAATACAGGGTGTCCCAAAACTCGGGGAGGAGCCGGAAATGGGGGGTAGCTGAGACGAT
This sequence comes from Hylaeus volcanicus, assembly GCF_026283585.1. NCBI lineage: Eukaryota > Metazoa > Arthropoda > Insecta > Hymenoptera > Colletidae > Hylaeus > Hylaeus volcanicus. The sequence continues at coordinate 13,474,302 of NC_071976.1, forward strand.
TCTGAACAACAATTTCCTTTGCAAAAATGTCGGATGGGGCTTCGTTAAGGAGATATTAAGCGAAAACCCCGACCAATCAGAGCGCACGTAGACCGTTGGAGCGGCTGCGGTAGCG
>NC_071976.1:13474816-13496921 GCF_026283585.1 Hylaeus volcanicus
GACCTAGCGCGTAGCCTTCGCTACCGCAGCCGCTCCAACGGTCTACGTGCGCTCTGATTGGTCGGGGTTTTCGCTTAATATCTCCTTAACGAAGCCCCATCCGACATTTTTGCAAAGGAAATTGTTGTTCAGAATCGTCTCAGCTACCCCCCATTTCCGGCTCCTCCCCGAGTTTTGGGACACCCTGTATAATAGTCTTAATGATTTGAAAGTAGCAATTCTGAAAGGTTGGGAAGACTAAGATCAAAAGAATATAAAACATTTATTTAAAAGTCTACCGAAACGAATGATCGAAGTTGTTCAAAATAAAGGAGGCTCTACACATTATTACTTCATATTACTACACATTAGTACTTCAAAATGTGTATAAATTTTCAGAACTTTTGTACATTCTCTTTTTCTTTTAAGCAGTGTCTTATAATTATGCCCAATCGAAATTGTATTATTTTTAAATAAATTAGAAATGTTTTATCATTTTTCGCAAAATTTATGAACTTGTTATTAAAAAATAAACCATTTTCTTTTGACGAAGTGTATTTTAATATAACTACATTATTAAGTACCTAAACCAATATTTTTCAGGGTGTCTTATAATTATGTCCACTAGTGTAATAGATGTCGTGCGAATCGCTACCATCTGAATGCTTCACTTTTTAGAGTTAAGTTCATTGAAAATTCTGAGCGCGAGTGTGGTTGTCCAGACCAAGATTTCAACCATGTTATCTGGCAATGTTCATTATTCGACAAAGATCGTAATGATATGATTTATAAATTATGTAAAGTCGGATATTATCCTCCATATACGGTGGATGCTTTTCTGTACAAGCCTCTCGTTCAACCGCTGCCAATTATTTACAAATTTTTGAAAGACAATTGTGTATATCCTTAATGATAAGCCTCTTATTCTTGATATTATTATTATTCTTGATTCATGTTTGTGTACTCTTTTTTGGAATTGTTTTGTTGTATTGTATTGTATTTCATATATTATAATGTAAATATATATATGTACTGATAACATACACAGCTATGTGCATATTGCTAATAATCCCGTAGGGGGTTTAATAGCTTTAATAAAAAAAAAAGCTCGTGGCATGGTTCGGAAGAAAATTCGAATTCTTGCGGCACGCGAGACGTGCCGTATACGGGGCTTGAAATATCTCTTTTAGCAAACCAAACTTTGAGGCTGGATTACAAGATATGACCTTTTAACCCTTTCAACGTGACTTTTTTTGTATTCTATTGGTTTTTCTTTTAGGAATTAATTGTATTAACCCTTTGCGGTCGTATTAAATTTGGATATAGATGTCGCACTGGACAGAATTAATTTGCCAAGAATAAGCAGCGATACATAATATGCGAGATTATGAAGGATAAACAAGATTTATTAATTCTTCTGTAAACTTTAGATACATGTTTACACAATAATCTGTTTTAATGTAATGTTTTTATGTAAAAATTATATTTTATAGTTCTCCATCATACGTGTCTTTCGGTAACATTCTTCTTGCCATTTTGGAGTATTGTTTTTGAAATATCTTAAAAAGCGAGAATGCCTAATTCTCACTTAAATACGATTTGTAAAATATCATTTGGAATTCTACGAAGTGTCTTCTACTATTTGGTATTTATTGCAATCTGTTACAGAAAGAATAACAATATTCAATAATTTTGTCTTTAAAAATTTGAACATGTAGATATTTCACCTACTGGTTCATATCTTCTTGTATAACTTATAATTACAAACGTTCTTATCACACATTTTAGATCACTATCTATTAATCTATTATTACACTAATATATTGCAATTAAAATCTATTACTATTGTGTAATGACTTAAATTTTTGCAGTCTGCGGAAGACAATATAAAATTAGCATGGTTCTTTGCTGTGGTGGCTGAGAGTAAACATACTACCGTAAAGGATTAACCTAGGGATTAGTCGTGCAGGAAAAGCGGCCGAATCTCCGTGCCTTATTTTTTGTAGAGACTCCTACATTTAAACATGTAACTCACACAATTCCTCGGCTGCTACTTATTCTTAACTACTGTTTTTTACATTACTAATTACAGTACGGATGTTTATGCATTTTTGGCAAATGAAAACGTGGGCAAACATACGAGGATGTGTATTAATACAAAAATATATAAAATATCAACAATAAAATGCACGTTACGAAAAAATAATGAAAAAATTTGAATTTGCATAGAGATCTGCAAGGACTACGGCAGAGTCTAATTATCAAATATGCCAGAATATTAGACCATATTTATAGTGCAATCATAACGAAGATCGCAATTTAAACAAAAATCACAACACGTTGATCGTCACGTTATTCATATATGGGTGACAGTCATTTTCACTGAAGAATTAAAAAAATTAATTTTGAAAGTTAAGCATAAAGGAAATAAATTTAAATGAAATTCATGAATTTTTATAAAGTTACAAAAATACATACTACGATAACTGTTTTATTACGTAGTCTCCAATAGTGTAAATAATATTTAATCATAGCAGAAATTTTTAAGAATATTAGTCTGGCAATCAACGTGTTAACCTTACCGGGTGAATTTGAAAAGTAGAGGTACTTGGTAATCCCATTGGGGAAAAACTCTCTGGTGTTTTAAGTTATTCTTAAAATGTTTCACTCCAAACTCAATTCGGAAGGTTTAAAGAGTATACATAATTGTTTTTAGATTTTTAGAAAGACTTTTATACGATGAAAAACGTATCAGGAATGAATGATCTGGATTCTGGTTTACGGTTCGAGGTAACCAAAATAATGTACACGAAGTTAGGGTTAATATGGTAATTCAATTTATTAACAAAAATAAAATACATAAATATATAAAATAAAATAAAATATATGGAACAGAGAACTTGCAAAGAATATATATAAATGATGTTCATTTTCTGCATTTATTTTACTGTCTCATTTCATCATCATTCATAATCGCAAAGCAGTGTTAGGTAACCAGCAATTACATTTTTAATCGTATGTTCAATTAATTGCAACATTATATGAAATTAACTTCAATTGTAATTGTCGAAGACAGATTTTAACTGAAATGAACCTTCAATTGTAATTGTCGAAGACAGATTTTAACTGAAATGAACCTTCAATTCTATTTTAAATGAATTTTGTATTGGAAGTAAATCCAATTGCCATGAAAAAGTAGGAACAATTGTCAATTGAATTAAATTTTTGGCTAATGCTATGTAAGAAATAACGTTACGTAACCGAAAGGCCCTTATTGAACTGATACTTGACTGTGGCACCAAAAAGTTTAAGCAACTAACCTGTTACATAGCAGCATCGGGGAAAAATGATTTGAAGTTCTTTACATGTAATATGTTACAGAGAACGTCACATGACATTATGCACGTTCACATTTAGATTAATTACCATTTAATTATATACCAACATGTATTTACATTTATCTACAGGGAGTGCATAAATGCAATCGGCTGATGCAGATTGCACAGGATACTTTGAGTTGCTATTACTTTGCAAATAAATTAAAAACAGAATGTTACATTATGCTCTCTCTAAGAATCTATCTTTATAATGATTTGTTTCTATTCGAATTTAATAAAATGCAATTATATTTCATCAAAAATATTTCAACTTTTGGTGTAGGTCTTTATCAAGTACAATGTTAACCTATACCACTTAAAAAGAAACATACATTGAATTCAGATGAAATCGACAATACGAGATTTAACATTTTTGTTGTAGCACCTACAAAAACTAGCCAATAAGATAATCTTAAACGAATATTTAAAGTTACAGAATAAAGTAGATTTTTATAGATTAACTTTCCGTTTAATTTTAAATATACTACTTACGATTGCACCTGATCGACTAATTTTGTAAATACTATAGCACGCATTTTTGTTATATTTCATATTGTATACTCTACCTAGATTTAACTTTATTGAAATTGTTTATTTATTTATAGTGTTTTTAAGTTTACATAAACTGTATACACTTGAGATGTAACTTACATTTGTGTTTAAATTAAGTTCAAATTACTAATTGAACTAACTTAAATAAAATAACATTGTCCTTAAATTTTGTACAAATTAAATGTAAATAAAAGTTGCTTTAGGAAACAGCTGATATCTCAAAGATTTCTTTCTGAAATGAATCGAAAAAATTACCAGATATACTTTAAAACAGACCTAAAATATTCTCGAAATTAAACAAAACTTAAGTAAATTTTTCTCTGTAAAAAAAGAAAATATATCACGGAAACGACTTACTATTTCGCTTTTTAATGTGGTTTCTCCCCTCGAGGGAATACTCTAGTCTAGAATTTACAAAATATCGATTTATTTTTTTATTTTCTCAAAGTATAGAGCTTTAAAAATAAATCTGCCAACGAATTTTGTTATATTCTTAAAATTAATGAAGTTAGGGACGTCTAGAGAGAACGATGTCTGGAACGACGTTAACATCTGTAGTTTATTTGGATACTGCATTTTAAATTTCTTTGCAGTTTTCACTAGAATTGTTTCGTTGATAACGTGTAAAATTTATTTTTAACACGCAAGTAAGCGAAGATTAGGTTTGAATCGTAATTGTAGGTAGACGTATTTGATATGAAAAACTTTAAACGAAATTTCGTCGTAATCATATTTTTTTAAATGATTGCCATGATATCTCGTGTTCTAGTTGACCGAATGATTTTCAATTTGGAGTGAATGTTCAGCACATGTGCCTTTTCACCCGACCCACGATTTTCAAAATCTGGTTATTCTAAATATGTTTTTTTTAATATAATAAGGACAAAAAATCGATATTCAAACTTTAAATACCGCTACTTTTTGAATGTTCAATATTTCGTAATTATTCTGGTTTGGGTCTGATTCGCTAATATTAATAAAAATGTTTCTTGATTTTTTCATCTCATATACACGAAACGCCTGGAATCGTGACAACCACGAACATACTTTTTTTCAGTAAGAACTATACAAGATCATTTGTACTACGTTTAATTTTGCTTATTTTTACCTGCAAAAATTGTGTATGTACTTAAAATGTGAATAAATATAAAACCCTTTATAAAAATTTCTTACAGATTAAAAGAAAAGAAACCTCAAAGAGGTTTAAAAATTGACGCTCCAGACTAGAATATTCCCTTAAATATACAAAGTGAGAGAATAAAGCCAGAACTATCGGTGATCGTAGATAATGCAATAGAATGAGAAGGGTAGGAGGATGGCGGTACCAGCCACGACCGAGACCGACGTTCTGCGTCCTTTTTCATCGCTGCTCATAGACAGAGAAGAATAACGTATTCTCGTGACGAGGTCCATTTACATCAGAATTAAACAGTCTCCTAGCTTTGTTTTCGTTATAGGCGCTTTAATCGCATTAACCTTTTCATTGATAATGGAGCATGTGCGAGTATTTATTTTGTAAGTTCTTTTACACATCATGGCCACTTTTATTTCTATCTTTACTTGAACGTTTTGATGCGCAACAAACCAGAGTTAAGCTAAGGAAGAATAAATAAGAACTAAAGAAGAATAAATAAATTCCAAGATTTATTCTTGGATAAACAGTAACTTTTCATTTCATTCACATTATAAAATACTCAATTGCATGAATTACGAAATTTTTAAAAAGTTTCCATGCATTTTGTTATAGACTTGCAAAATTTAGAATTTTCTCCCTTTTTTGCATGTTCTCCCATACAGAACGCAATAGACAATATCTAAGCTATTATTATCAGAGCCATTTACGGTGAAAACCAACAGTTTCAAAACACCGCAAATTGCAAAGATGCGATTCATCATGCAACGAAGTCTAACAAACTTATAAGAAGTTCATTAATAATTATTAGAGTAATAATAGAAATAGAAATAGAATTAAAGAGTAATAGAAGAGAAATACAAAAACAGAGTAGAATTGTAATTTTTGTACCTTCACTCAATTGCTCCTGACTCCGGTATTTATCCATAGATTTTCTTCAACAAAAGCTTGTTTTCTTCGTAAAAGTGCGATCTATACGTAGACAATAAGAAATTGGACATAATTTGACCATTTCTATTTTTCCATGGCGATGGAAGAAATATTCGTGTTCTATTTTAGCCGAAAAAATCAAAGTTTCTCATATATGTTGGCTCGTAACACTTAAACTATTGAACCGATTGCAAAATAATGTCAAAAACAATTATTGGAAATTCGATTACCTTTAAAATGGTGTCTTGCGCAACTCAATCGGGCGATTCTAACTCGAGATATGGCCTAAAATGTGAAGGTATGTCAGAAGAAAATCGAAAAAAAATTCAAAAATTCATATAAAATAAACCTATCCATAGAAAAATTTTTTCTTGCGATTTTTGAGTTTACATTGAATGTACATTTTTTTTATTTATTTTGTAAACTAGTAACGTAACGGATCATTAGTTTCATAATTACACAAAACAAGGAAGATTCCTACGAATTATTAAAACTTTGCAATTTAATTCTATTTCACAATTAAGTTGTTAACTTATTCTATTTCACTTATCTCGTTATGGCACCATTGTTATGCAACAAGTGTGAATTTCCTTTTCGATTGTATCTCTTCGTGTATACAATTATACACGCGGTATTAACATCTTTTCTGAAATTCACAGTTTATTACATTCTTTTAGTAGTGCTGAAATTATACAGGGTGTCCCATTTTAACTTGGAAACCGTAATAACTCGAAACCGTGGGATTTCAGCAAAAAATGTTCCAGACAAAAGTTTTATGGTTCCGAAAGGCACAGATGAATTATTTAAAATGGAAGTCAACTCTTTTGTGTAAATAAAAATTGTGCGGTTTTTATTTTTCTCTTCATTCGAATCATTTTTTATCGACTTACAGCGCTTTAAAGTTTGTTATTTTCCAAATTTAATTTGTGTCTATGTGTATGTGTCACTGCCATACACACTTTCGCGACAAAGAAGGTTTAGAGCCATTAAATACTACGGGAGTAACGAGCACACCGTTGGATCCTTATCTTCGTTGCACACACACATACACACAAATATAATTTGAAAAATAAAAAAATTTTAAGCGCTGCAACTTGATAAAAAATGATCAGAATTTAAAAAAAAAACCCATTGTCTTCGTCTCAATATCAGCTATAATTTTCAATCAAACAAAAAAATCGACAAAAAATGAAAGAAATATCGTAAGTGGCGCCATCTATAATCGAATCGATAATTCTTTCATCTGTGCTCCTCGGAACCATGAAACATTTGTCTGGAACGTTTTTTGCTAAAATCCCATGTTTTCGAGTTAGTACGGTGTACAAGTTAAACTGTGATGTGAATGTTGAAGTTACAGTAATAATTAATTAGACTGTGGATCTTTATGCATTTATAATATGTCGAAATATGCAAAATATATGCAAAATATATCCAAGATGTATGCAAGGTATATGCTAAATATGTATAAGTATAGGGAATGTATGTATGAATCAATAAAATAATTATATAATAACTACTTATTATTACTACATCATTATTTAATAACTATTTTTTATTGTTTTATTTATTATAATTTAAATTATAATATACAACAATAGTTTGTTCAATATTTTCGATTGAAAATTGTTGCCTCTTATCTGTTAAAATTAATTTGTACGCCGAAAAAGAGCGTTCTACATCACATGATGTTATAGGGGCATATTTAAATTTACTCCAATGATGTGCCAGAACCTCTCGTGGTTCTTTAACGTGTTCACGCTTTAAAATCTTGCTTATTTTGAGTAATATATTATAGTGTACGTTTCGTTTTAATACTGATTCCATTTTATCTATAACTTTTTCTCCATAATCACCGGGTATAATTTTTAAATTTTCTGTAACTGTAGTTACCAAATCTATAGATTCTGTTAGAGGTAATCCTATTGTTGCCAATTTCTTTATGGCCTCAGGTAACATTTAGAAATGGCTCTGAATAAATGTTAAATTTTACTGATCAACTGCGCCGTGACTCCGTCTGTTTTACCCATCATATCATCGACTTTGTCTTGTCTCTCACTGTATGTCAATTCAGTACTTACCAAATTAAAATTAGAACATGTTGTCGATCGTACCTGATCAATCTTTTAGGCATATCTATCTTATTTTCTCTGGCGGACCATTAAATAATCGGATATGCATTTATGCAAAAGATATACAACATATGCTATATGCAAAATATGCAAAATAAAAAATATATTTTTGGAATCATCTAATCACGACATAAATTTCTGTTCAGGTCTCATTCGTCTATCTATTTTCTATAAAAAATATGCATTTGCATAAAGATCCGCAGTCTAGTAATAATGCACATATCAGTCAGAATCAAGTGATTCACGTCAGAGATAAACTCGAAAGAATGAAACAGTTTTCTGATACCAAAATGCGTCAAGTCATTTTGCTATAAGACAAGATAGTATGATTTATTCTTTGAATCGAGAAACTCTACCCCGTGCAGCTTGTTTCCCAGACCTAGCTCCTAGTGATTATCATCTATTCAGGTCACTCCAATATCGTTTGACAGATATACGCCACTAAACATTCGAGGAGATGCACAAGAATATCGAGGAAGTAATAGCGTACACTAGGAAGAAGGTTAAAAGATACATGATTTTTTTGTAAATAAATTGTCAATTTACTTTAAAAAGATTAATAGTTTATTCCTACATTTAATAATAATGCCTGTGCTATCAATTAGTATTTTTATTTTGCAATATTCGTGTTGTTTTTGCTAGAAATTTCTTAATATAAATCGATGTAAAAATTCGAAAATGTGAAATTATAATATGTAAATAAAAGTAAATATATCAATTTTAATAAAATGAATTGATAATATCAATTAATATACGTGAAATTTTAAGGAAAACCCAATTCAAAATTTGAAAAATGCGTTTCCTTTCATGCGGAACATGTGTGGTCAGCTCCATATTATTTCAATCTCTCTCTTTTTCCAACACTGCTCAAAATACCAAAAGTTGTACAGTTATTCTTCTATATAGACTGCGAAACTTTATGCAAAATAAAATCATTGCAAACGTACCCACAAAAATTGAACCTACGTAGGAATTTATTTTACTCTGCAAATATTATAATATGAACTTTATGATACTTTCAATATTTGTTTTTATATTCTTGAATACTGCATGCATTTTGTAGCTTCTTGCACAGTCAAATTTCCTATAAATTCATAAAAATCCATAGTCTATTTATAAAACTTGTACAACTACTAATAATAAAAATCTGTAATTTAGCTAATACTGTTTCTGTTAGAAGTTTTTCACAGACACGAAAATTGCTCACTTCTGAGGCTTGATGAAACCAAGAGAAATTTAGGACGAGACGTCGGCGTCACGACAGGATGCTCGCGCTATATTCGCGCGTATATACACCTCGTGTTAGTTTATCCATCGAACTCGTCTTTCCTTGTTTGCTGATGGTGGCACGGTAGCCACGAACGCACGCAATTACGTCTACGCGTGAGAAAATAATGCCGAATTACAAAATCGCCGAGCATGGGCATCTACGAAAGCCGCGGAGTCGAGTTTGGCGCAACAAGTAGGTATTTTTAGGTGGGAAGCCTACTTAGGACAAAAAAAGCATATTTATGATTTTTTGGGGCCGAACGGAAAAGTTTCTGGTAATAAGTTTTAAGCTATTCGAAAGAACATTTCCTAATACATGTGTCGCAAATTTTGTATCTAAAAATATCTTAAATTAACAAACCCAGCTCTGAAGCGAAGTGGTCACCGCGGAATACTGACGTAAAAAACCACATTGGTGATGATTTTCACAACTTTTTTAATTTAAGATATTTTTAAATGCAAAAAATGTGATACGTATACTAAGAAGCATTCTTGCGAATACCTTAAAACTTGCTACCACAAAATTGACCATTTGTCCAACAAAAAATTCACAAACGTGCACCATTTTCGGATTGTCCTAGGTAGAATTCCTCCTTTAATCACTTGGAGGATGCTGACACATATATGTATATATGTTTGCTTTTATATATATAATGATACATGACTCTCAGTTAGGTTCGGTTTGGTGGAATAACTGCAAAATGAGTTTCTCTGTGGAAAGAGATTTTTTTATTTTATTAATTATGTTACTATATTACATTATTTACAACGGGTTTTTATCTGTGGAAAGAGAAACGACATTAAATGTCAATTATTCACTCTTTCACTTTCACTATTCTCTTTCTATTTCTTTTACGTTCCTTTCTCCCTCTGGTGTCCTAATTCCGAAACTGTTGCGCCGTAAGTGCGTGAGGATACTTTTTAAAGAAGTACCCCATACTTTCTTTACATATATGTATAAACGAAAAAAAAACCTCCTCCTTTTCGAAGTCGGTTGAAAATTACCATTATTCATGATCACAATAACTTTTTGAAATAAAAAGTATACAAGGTATCCCAAAAGTCGGGGAGGAGCCGGAAATGGGGGGTAGCTGAGACAATTCTGAACAACAAGTTCCTTTGCAAAAATGTCGGATGGGGCTTCGTTAAGGAGATATTAAGAGAAAACCCCGACCAATCAGAGTGCGCGTAGACCGTTCGAGCGGCCGCGGTTGCGAAGGCTACGCGCTAGGCGGCAGCGTCAATGTCCTTCGATGCACGTGCGTCGAGTCACTTGTTCGCGTACAAGCGCGGCCGCCAGCGCGTAGCCTTCGTTACCACGGCCACTCGAACGGTCTACGCGCGCTCTGATTGGTCGGGGTTTTCGCTTAATATCTCCTTAACGAAGCCCCATCCGACATTTTTGCAAAGGAAATTGTTGTTCAGAATCGTCTCAGCTACCCTCCATTTCCGGCTCCTCCCCGACTTTTGGGACACCCTGTACAATATTAAAGTAATACGACATATTTTTCTGACAAAATCGGAGTAGATTTGACAATGAAAGCGTGATTCAAAATATCCGAATTTTTGGGGACCTGTTAATAAAGCATTCGCGCGTCCGAATCCACGAATGGCGTTGACGTGGGGTTACTCGTTCACCTAGTACAGAGGCCTAAACTCGCGGGTGGGTTTTCCAAAAAAAACGACATTTTCGTATTTTAATCCTATCCACACAGGGAAAAGACATCAAAACTGTGTCACTCCAATGCCTTGGACCGTATCACATGTGTTCCACGCAACGAAACATCGTTCCAACCCCTACACCTGTGGGTGGACCACCCCTAACTCTGGGCCACCCTGTTCAGCTTCAGGGGCAGTTTTCGAAACAAGCTTTAAATGACATTGATCCTTAACGTACCGAGAATAAACATGGTGAATTTAATCGCCCTTCGAGGTGTGAAAGTGCTCCCTTACGAAGGGTGTTGAAAAGTGGCGAACTGTTCCATCCCTCTAAGGGGTGCCTATGGGGCGTACGGCGTGAGCGTTGGCATTTCTTGGATCAGGAGATTCCAGGGAATGCATTGAGCCCAAATTCGGGACTGTAGTTCAAAAATTGTGGATTTTGGAGGGGGCGGGGTGTTGTGAAGCGTGGGTTTGCCCGATAGGGATTTTGAAGGGTGCATTTTGTAGAGGGCATCGAGGAGGGTCGCCCCAAAGGCTTTTTTGATTTTTCCAACCCCTTCCGTCACCCCTGGCCTCTTCAGAAGTAGCGTTTTTCGACGTGCCCCTCTTTACGGGAGTGAATTAACCCCTTCGTATCAATCCTCGCCAATGCAACTTTGCGCACATTTAGAGGACACTTCAAAACTACTCCTGGCGAAGTTTCCCCAAAATCGGTTGAAAACTCCCATAGATATGACGTTTTAAAAAAGTGTTCCTTTAATTTTGTCCGTCAGTGTATATATATATATTTTTTTCTGAATATATTCTAAATAAAATATTCTCAATATTTTCAATATTTTCAACATATTCAATATATATATGCACCATTGCATTTGTAAAAGAAATATTGTCCTACAAATAAATACATATATGCTATGGCGTATGCTATTATGCATAATGCCCCTTAAAGTTAGTGAATGTGATAAATATCTTGACTGATTGAGCCCATAGAATACAGCTTAGTTTTTTGAGTAGTTACTAGTTAGAAAGATAGTTTTTTTGTTGGACATTGTCACGCGAGAGGCTGCGAATAACAATATTTTATAATTTACAACTAAAAATTCAATTAATGGTTATTTTTAGTCACATGGATGTAGCGTGAACATTTATTCTAGTCGTCTAGTTCTAGTATCCATGTATCGATTTGTTGACTTAGTCAAATACGCATTTAGCCATTCAAGTACGTTAAAATGAAATTTTCAAAATTGTTGAAAAAATGTTAAATTTTAAAATTTCAAAAGTGTGTCGGATCAAAAATCTGAATGTGTCAGCTGTCTAAACGGGGGATGTAACTGTAATAGACAGTTCCTATCAGGGAAAAAGTGGCTGGAAATGGCGTTTTTAGCCCCTTTTTCCATCGAAGTACAGTTTCGCGGCAGTTTTCAGATTTCAAGAGTACCATTAGTTCCGGGGACCCTTCAAGTGCATTTATCACATTCCCTATTACGAGTGGGGGTTATATAAAATCATTGGTGAATTTTGTAAGTATTCCAGAATTTATCACATTCACCAACTTTAGTGGAGATTAGTAATACTATATTTGTAGAACAATATTTTTTTTACAAATGCAATGGTGCATGGTCATTTGATAGTTGCATAATTTTTTTTAATAACAATGCATATTTCTATTCACATAGATTGAATCTTTTTGTCGCTCTACGTAAAAAATTCTAACTGGTAAAATGATACAAAATTATTAATATCAAAATAAACATCTTTTCCAACAAAGATAATTATTGAAAATAATACCTCGTGAATTAATAATCACTTTTGACCTCTTTATCCTAATACTTCTTTACGTAGAATTATAGAAAGAATTCGATCTACGTAAATAAACATCGATGACCCTTGCACTCTCCTCGTTAGCTAATTCGAGGCCAACAGAAAACCTAAATTCAAATCCTCTGATTAGGGTTGATAAACAATTCAGTTGATAGCTAGTTAAAACGTAACTCGTTCATTTCAATGGGGAATTTCCGATAAGGTAACAGAAACGTGATGGCACAAAGCAACGCCGAATCGCGAGATATAATATCCGCTAGAAAAAATAATAATCTTTAATACAAGATTTGCGTATTTTTCATGTTACACGTGTTTGTTGCGCGAACGTCATTCGGCGTGGATGCGAACGTAAAAGAAGCGGACAGGTTTTAGATATGATTCAGCATGTACGGAAAACCGGTTTTTTTATGTATATACCTTTGCAGTTCTCATTCATTATACGATCAACTAGCGAGAAGAGACGGTTGCATAATTTTTGTTTTGATCCATCTGCCTACGGCGAGCGCTAATTTCACGCGAAATCCCCCTATGCAAACATGTTCGTCGGACAGGTAGACAAAGTATACTGCGGGTATCTGAGTAGTATAGCTAGGCCGGTTCTAACACAACGGCTTCCAGAGGGGGGCCGAGGGCAAGAGCGCGCGTGGTGGGTCGGTAATTATTACCAACGGTCGGTAAGGTAGGATGTAATTATTACCTACTGTCGTTAATTAGTACCGATGGTAGAGAGGGAGACCACCGGTGGGTAATTAGATCGGTAAGAAAGAAAAACGCAAATTTTACATGTAACGAAATCCCCATAAAAAACTTCAAAAGAGTAAAAAAATTACGCCAAGTCCATGAAAAAGTGGAGGACTTAAAGAGTAATCATAGAAAACTAGAAGATCCCCCTAAAAAAATTCAAGAAAGTAGAAAAAGAAGTGAAATCGAAATGAGCTGCCAGTACACGAAGGTGCTTTCCATCAAAGTGCAGAGGCGACACTGTATAACACAATGAAAAATTCGGTGCTTTCCAACTATGCGCAGCTAAAACGCTGTGTTCAACAGTGCACACGTTCAGATCCTAATGACAACTCATGTAAACTGACTAATCCGCACTTTGGCGGTGAAATGAAGAAGCTAAATAGTGTATCAACCACAAACTGAGACTGTTTAGACATTTGCTTAGATGTCCGTGGCCTGGAAGCCAAATGCTTGGCGTGGCCAGGCAAAGCATTCTCAGATCATCAATACCCATACTTTCTCTCTCGCAGACTTTCACATAATTTGTCAATTTAAAACTTTGACAATATGAGTACATTTTCATTTTATTGTGTTTTAAAATAATTCTTATTCATCAAAACCTTGACCTTGCCTGGCCACGCCAAGCATTTGACTTCCAGGTCACGGACATCTAGGCAAATGTCTAAACAGTTTCAGTTTGTGGTTGATACACTATTTACCTTCTTCATTTCACTGCCAAAGTGCGGAGCAGTCAGTTTACATGAGTTGTCATTAGGGTCTGAACGTCTGCACTGTTGAACACAGCGTTTTAGCTGCGCATAGTTGGAAAGCACCGAATTTTTCAGTGTGTTATACAGTGTCGCCTTTACACTTTGCTGGAAAGCACCTTCATGTACTGGCAACTCATTTCGATTTCACATCGTTTTTTACTTTGTTGTAATTTTTTATGGGGATCTTCTATTTTTTTGTGATTAGTCTTTTTCGTCCTCCACTTTTTCGTGTACTTGGCATAATTTTTTTATTTTTTTTATCATAACGACTCTCCTCACTGCATTACCATTTCTAAAGGTGTCCCACAGGGCGGAGTCCTCAGCCTCCTGGTTTTCATTATATACACTCGAAATGTCACAAAAAATCTCTCAAATAACGTCAATTCCTCTGAATATGCTGATGACATTTGCCTTTTCACTCATCTCACTCCCCCTCACAAGGCCATTGGCGTTCTCGAAATCGCTATTTCTCAGGTTAGCAAAAAACTCACTTTCTTTCCGGAAAAGCTAATATAATCTACTTTACTAGAAAGCGTATTTCACCTGGTGATATAACTGTATCTATTGAAAATCATAAAATTGTTAACAGCGATCAAGTCAAATTCTTGGGAATTATTTTTGATTATCGCTTCTCTTTTCGCGAATATTTTAAATACATTGTTAAAAGGTGCAAAAAAGCAATTAACATCATAAAATTTCTCTCTGGTACATGGTGGGGCGCCCACCCCCAAACGCTCATCACTATTTACAAAAGTTTCATTCGTTCACTCATAGACTACGGAATTTTTTGCACCTTTCCTAACTTCCCCTCGAAAATTGATACACTAGAGAAAATTCAGTTTGCGGCTTTAAGAAAAGCTTTAGGATACCGTATTTCTACTCCGAAAAATGTTATTCTTGCGTAAACTAAACTCATGTATATTCAAGAAGGAGCCAAAATGCTCTGCTCACGCCTTCTTACCAAATGTTTTACGGATAGCAAGTCTATCACAGGCCGAAATATTTCTTCCTACTGGAGCAACACCCTCAACCCTAACTCCCATCCATATTCAAATCTCAAGCTAATTGATAGCTCTATTACCTACATTTTCTTTAATAACCTCACAATTCCGGCTTACAATAATTTTATACATAATTACTCTTATGCCACCTCCTCTGTACATACTGACCTAGAATTTGGATACAAACTCCTAAGCTTTCCAAACCCCACTAGCGTTCTGGAAAATATAATTACCTCCAAACACTCAACCTCTATCTACACAGATAGTAGCAAATCTCCCGACGCTCCCTTTCTAGGATCTTCTTGTTACTGTCCTAATCTGAGCCTCTCCGTCCTCAAAGCTATAGATCCTCGCTGGACTATCTTCACGGTGGAATGCGCCGCTATTCTCTTTGCCCTGATATCCCTGACCAATACCCCTCCCCCTCCTTCACTATCCTCTCTGACTCTCTTAGCACCCTTCAAGCACTCAGTAATTCCGAATTTAACATCGGAATTACTTACATAAAACCAATCCTATTATTCTCTGTATTAAAGAAAAGTTAATTCCCTTAAACTAAAACACATTTCTATCAATTTTATCTGGATTCCTTCTCATAGCGGTATCGAGGGTAATGATAGGGCTGATTCTCTTGATAAGAATGCCTCGAAGCTTTCTCTTGCCTCCTCCATCCCCATACCCCCTTCAGACCTCTTCGCTTCTTTCAAGCTTTCTAGCAAATACTCCACCCTCAAACGTATTATAGACTCTAGCAACCTAAAAGGCGCCCTTTACTTCATTCATTACCACAACAACTCACCTAAACCCTGGTTCCACAATAAAAATATCCCTAGAAACTATATCACAACTATAAGTCGAATTCGATCCAATCACTACCACCTTGCTGCGTCCTTGACGAGAGTTAAAATTATTAATGAGCCTTCTTGCTCTTGTGGCTACGACGAACAAAATATCAATCATATCTTATAGCAATGCCCCTTACTCGATTCTCAAAGAATTTCTGATCTCTCCAAGCTTCAACTCTACCCCCCTCTCTCTTCTGAATCTCTCCTTTACAACCCTTTCAATAAAATCTGCTCCATCATTTGTAAATTTCTTCATTCATGTAACCTTAAGATTTAATTTTGCTCCAAACATATCTTGTTCTGTAATCTAGTTCTATTTATACATACAAGTTCCGATAAGTAATAGCTGTATAAGTTTTCTTCTATGTAAACTTGGAGCTTAACAAAAAAAAGAAAACCTGGTTCTGTCGGTGAACCCTTGTATGTCAACAAACGTTGGTACCATCGTGACGATATCTTCGAAACTACGCCCCAATACGAGGTGTCCATCTCTCTTACATATTACAAATATTGCAGATGCTGCAGTTTATGTAATTTTGCGCACAACGTTGGACAATAGACAGTATTCGATGACGCGATCATGCAAAATAAGACAGTACGCGGTAGTATTTGTTGGTACGTTTTCTTTGCAATCAAATTCTATCCCCACATCTACGGTGGCGCTCTTGATTGATTCGTTCTGTCGCGAGCAATCGATGACTACAAACGGCCCATGCAACAAAAAGTTATCCGTGTTGCAAAGCGTTTCGTAACAGTCGTATCCGTAATAAGCTTTACGAAAACGTGCATACATATAAAAAAGAATAGCATATCTGCTTCTATCAAAATCAAGATTCAAGTCATCGTATGAATAAAAGTCAGAGTTTAGATAAAGTTTCACGTTGGTCAATTTACATGCATCGAAGTTGCTCGCATCTTCAGACATGATATTTTTTCGACCAGTTTGCAGTGCAAAAATGACGTATCGCGGTTTCTCCAGCTGAGTCGCAGTTTTAACGGCCCACGAATGTTTTGTCGTACTTTGCAACAAAGGGTACTTGTGCAGGTCCCACGAACGAAAATTCATCCTTAGGTATTGCCCGCTTTTCAAAATTTGCAACAACGATAGTTTATTCGTATCATTCAGTACAACGCGAGGCATTCGCCATTGTATCTTTAATAATTCGACCACCGGTTCCAGCGTGGAATCTCCAACGATGCAATTATTATCACTGCGCGCGCGTATAAGAATGAGTTCGTGACGAGCGTTGATTACTATACGCCTGTAATCTTCGCAAAAACCCAACATCATGTTGAGCGGTACACAAAAGTTAAAGTAACCTATCGGTATGTTTGACTGTGTGATCCATCCAGCATTCCGTAAAATTAGCGATTTGTCAAATGTTAGGGACACAAAATTTTTGATGGTGCTTGTTATTCCAACGTTTCTGTTGCGATCAATCTCCACACCATTGAATTCATATCGAATTTCATCAAACATAAAGGCGACACAATTGTTTCGTAATTGTTTGTAACGTGTATAAATCCTGCTGTTGTATAGGTATTCGTATCTCATCGTTGTGTTCAAACGTTGTGTTGGCGTATGGGTTGTATGTGTGAGTCTCAATCTTGGCGATACTGTCGTCAAAGATCGGTTCGCCTCCAATGTTTAAGATATTAGCCATTTCGTACAACGAAACCCAACGATTTCAGAAATTCAACATTCGATGCAGTCAGCTTCGCAGGTGATCGAATTGTCTTCTCGCCCAATGGTTTTAGACAGCCAATATTCGATACAGTGAGTTTCACAGGCGATCGAATTGTTTTCTCTTTGTTTTCACGTGTCGTCTGCTCCGCTTCGTTCAATACAAGCATCTCCCAATACGACCGTTGTCTCCGTACATGCAGTCGAACGGTGATCTGCATCCCTCGAAAATCTAACAATTGACCGTCTTGTTAGATTGTTGACCGAATCGTCAAATCCGAAATGCTTCGTGCAGTGATCGGAAAGTAAATGATCTGTGTCGGTCTTTCCGATATCTTATACCCAAGTGGAACGGTAGGCGAAAACTCGTGTATCGTGTGCACGCTCTTGTTATTGCTGTAAGCACCAGCCGTCACGTTGCATTCAATGCGAATAATATTTACGTTCATTACATTGATTGGCGCATCCGATTCGTGCCATTTTCGCGGTTGCAGCAACCGATTCGTCGAAAACCCCAGCAACGAGCCAATAGTATTGGATTTGGAAAAATTAATGCTCTAATCGCACTTGATTTCGCTCTTCATCGTATTGTTGTTAGCTGTAAGTATCAACGAGTTCCCCTCATTACCCTGCGAAAGCGATCGTCGCAAATACATGTGAATGTCATCCAGCTCGTAAGATCCTCCGGGAATAATGATTTCCTTATCATCGTTATCGTAGTAAAATTTATTATTCGACAAATTTACATTCGGTATTGTGTAATAAGTCTCAAAATCCGTAAGACCGAGCTCGTAATCACCATCGCTCAGATCAATGGCCGGAAAATAGCTTACTGGGAGAATGCTACTTTGACCGGTGAGCGTCAACGTCAGCGACATGTTCAAACGAATACTGGAGTTAAAGTGTGCAATGACTCTCCTTAAATTGATTGTCAACCGTCTGCAGAAACTGCAAACATAGCTGTCCGCAATTGCTCTAATTATAGCGCTAATAAGGCATGTGAGTTCCCTCGGCGGTCGAAGATTGCCGAAAAACTATCGAAATATATGAGTAGTATAGCTAGGCCGGTTCTAATAGTATTATAAATATTCTCACACTCGATGTGGTAAATTAAACGTGGTAAAGAAAAGGTATGTGTCGATGTTGGGGGGTATTTATACTAGCATGACCCAGACATATCAGTCAGTGTAGAAATGGCTTTCATACTAATTGATGGTGATACACTGTTCGACTTGACTGTGGAGCAATTGGACTAGCGACATTCATTACGCGTGGGATAAACTACCGAGACATATAAGAGCTGATCCTGAAGTCCAGTCTTATCGTAGGTGTCTCTTCCATTACAATCGTCCAGATCAACGTACGCACATAGACAGACCAACGCCTATGAAAAAAAATTGTTACCTATGCGTAGAAGGACAGGAGCAGGACTTGTAAATACTCTAATAAACAAATTACCGTTTGAGCTACATGTGCCAGGGTATCAATTTTGCGGACCGGGTACACGCCTGGACAAACGTTTAGCACGCGGCGATCGAGGTCTAAATCCGTTGGATGCAGCCTGTAGAGAACACGATATTGCGTACTCTTGAAACAAAGATTTGACCAATCGTCACGAGGCATATCGAATTTTAGCTGATCGAGCACGCCAGCGCATAACTGCGAAGGATGCTACATTCGGCGAAAGGGCGACTGCTGCAACTGGTTCGACTGCGATGAAAGCTAAGACGAAGCTTGGAATGGGGCTCAAGAAGAAAAAGAGTCGTAGTAAGAAGAACAAGGGGGAGCGAACTCTACCGATAGCAAAGCGTGGCGGTATCCTCCCGTTCCTCCTACTTGCGTTATCAGCTATAGGAGCGTTAACCGGTGTTGCTGCTGGCGTGGCTAAGGCCGTGAATGACACCAAGTCTGCGCGAAAACAGCTGGAGGAAATGCAACGGCATAATCATGCTATGAAAGGTCGTGGACTTTATCTCGCGCCGTACAAACGTGGACGAGGAGTTTCAAAGAGAAAAAAAAAACGTCAAAATTAAAATGCCTGAAAGGGTAACCACCAACGTACAACTACAGCAACTGGCAAAGCGTATGCGTATACCATATTTCAGGGGTATTTTTATATGCAATACTTTACCAACAGATGGGATACACAGGAACGAGATCGGAATCGTAAATTTGATACTTTCGAGGGACCTGGTACTCATTGGGTTCCATACGTAAAACGGGGAACTCGCACCATATAAGTAGTATAGCTAGGCCAGTTCTAACCCAGGATCTCCGAGGGGGAGGGCCACGAGTGGTGGGGGGTCGGTAATTATTACCTACGGTCGGTAAGGTAAAACATAATTATTACCACCGGTCGGTAATTATCAGTGATCGGTAAAAAAGGAAAACGCAAATTTTACATGTAACGAAATAAGCGCGCAGGAGTGGGGGTGTTTTTTCGGGCCCCGCGGGTTCCCTCTCTCTCTCGGGCCTAAGTATTTTCTTCCTCGCACTCATGCCCGCTTTCTCGTGCAACATGTAAGATTAGAAAAGATGAGGTAATTATCATAGGTAATTATCATAGATCGGTAAAAAAGAAGAAGAAAAATGTAAAGAATCGGTAGCCGCGGCCCTCTCCCTCGCTCTCGCACCAAAGCGCGCCGTCTCCCTTCCCACGGTTGTTATCACCGTCCGCCGCTAGTCGCGAGTCGCGCGCTGCGATACCCACGACGGCTCGCGCAAGCGAAACCGCGTTCCATTGTACGTAACTACCGCAGCCGTGCCGCTGGAGAACCAGAGTTGCTCGAGACGGCAGTACGGCAGTATTCAAAAGAATAAACGACCGATAAATCTGCTAAACTCACACTCTCACCTTTTTTTGGAAGCATTACTGTTCCCAGACTTCTAACCGACCCACCTACGAAATAGTGACGGTGGAATTGTTGCGTTAGCACCTTTCCCCGTCACCCGCACTCTCCGTTTAACCCAAAACCCCTACGCCGTGACTTAGTTCACGAAACGGGAGGCATCCGATCGCTGGCAGACGTTACGCGTTTGTGGAACGTCACCGGGCTACCGCGATCTCCCAGCCTGGGGAAAAGAGTCGTACAAGCGACCCGTTTCGGCCTTCTCCCCCTGTCAGGCGAAGTATCCCCGCCATTCCCGCCCTACTTCGCAGTAGCGCTTCGGTGTGGGTTATGCACTGCGTGTACATATATGTATATATCTGTGTGTGTTCCACGATTCCGCGCTAGCATAAGTTCCGCGTCTATGTATTAGGTTAAGTTCCGCGCCCGCCTACTGATTGCGACTTTGGCGACCGACTGAGTCGGCACCCCGCTCGCGAAAGTCCACCCGCCGGACTTTCGTGACAAAAACATCAATTGTTCGACGTTTGGTAAGTATTATTATCGTTATCAGAGATCGATAAGAAAGAAAAACGCAAATTTTACATGTAACGAAATAAGCGCGCACACTGTAAGGGAGGGGGAAACCATGCTCGTCGTCTTCGGGGGAGGTAAGCGTGTACGTTATAAGGGAGGGGAAACTGTCCTCTTCCCCCGCAGGAGTGGGGGCGTCGTTGGGGGCCGCACGGGTTCCCTGTCTCTCGTGCCCGAGTATTTTCTTCCTCGCACTCATGCCCCGTGCAACATATGTATAATATTACATTACAATCTTTGACACAGCCATCGGTAGGAACGTTTCGCGATGATGGCCTCAAGCAGAAGATCCAAAAACGCAAAGTTTGCAAATTACAATTCGGCAGCAAATCTTTTATTTGCGCGATACAATTTCTCAAGGACTAAATATTAAAACAACGGTAGAGGTGACATCATTCTTTGGTGATGAGAATACTGGAGAACATGCTTTGAAACATTACACCGGATGAGAATATGATATGGGAGGAAATGCTCTAGAAAGAAGACACATATATCCAAGCTATTTTTTTATTGATAACTGTATTCCAACATTACATCTAAACCTAATGCTAACAATTCAGAGTCAATCAATGAATGACACTCAAAGTTTTCATGTTCAACAATTGCCTTTGCATAATCCTTAATTTCAGCATTTTGTATTATTTCTATAAACTTGTTGTACTTAGATTCTACCAGGTATATTCGAAAGCGAACAACTTTTGTACGGTTTTTTCACTTGGATCTTCGACACTTTTCACTCTTTGTCAGATGGAAAAAAATGCTGAACAGCAAATCTCCCCTCCTACACACATTTCCCTTTCTTATCCACA
>NC_071976.1:13501921-13513029 GCF_026283585.1 Hylaeus volcanicus
TATGTCTTTGAAACTGAAAAACGGATAGAGAAAAAGTCAAATTTTTTGAAATTTTCACAATGTAAAGTTTGACTTAATTTTTCACTTGTTAAATCTTCGTAATAAATTTTGTTTTGACATCAGAGAGATGGGAAATTTAACGCTCTTTCGAGTGGTATATTTACTTTTAAGTTTGCACTGTAATTTGGTGGAGTTATGGCCGTTTAAAGAGTGTCAAGTCGAAAACGCAGAAAAAATATTAAAAGTGAAAATTCACGAGAATAAGGCGACACAAAGAAAATGTCTAAAAGTAATTTTTTGTTGGAAATTTGTTGTAGAATTGACACCCTGCGTATGTCCGAATTTATACATAGACACCCTGTATAGCCGGTTTTGGGGGTCAAAAGTGTGAAAATTAGTTTTGGTATGCGTGGAGAGTGAGTTAGGTTGGTATACGCGTGAGGAAGAGGTTAGAGTGAATCAGGTTAAAAGCATGTGCGAGGGATTAATGATGTCTTAATATTCTAATCAATTATTAAATATATTAATCACAAAAAGTGTCCATATTTGTTCCACTTTCCCACAAAAAGTGCCCTTAGACCGATTTCGAATTGCGATGATATATTCGATAGGTCATCAAAAAAGACTAATCTGTGCCAAGTTTCAAGTCCCTATCTCGACTGATGGGGAAGTAAACAGGAAAAAATACAAATCACGTTTTTGATCAATTTCTCTCGTCCTATGGCATGCAACATTTTGAGAAAAATCGGAGATATTTCAGTTAGCATGTTACATGTTCCAGAATTTTCTCAGATTATTCAATTCAAAATCCAAGCTCTAAAAAATAAAAAACGCAAAAAAAAAAGATGAAAAATGCCGGTTTTGCATCGAAGGAATCTCAGAACTACGATTATATAATTACTGGAAGTGTATATTAGTGTTATTATTATCCTCAATTTTTTTCATAATTTTGGATGTGGTGCGCCGTAGTTGGAAAAATCAAATACCGATTTTTTTTAGCTGTTTCGGTGTGTTAGAGTAACTTTTATGCAGAATTTCTATATACTTTTTATGAAATACATAATTCTTAATGTTTTGACATTGATCAAAACAGTATAGGTATTAAGAAAACTGGGTATATTGAAATATTGCAATTTATAAAGAAGAAACTTATGATATACTAAAATATAAAATTTAAAAAAAAGAAAACTCCAGTATATTGCAAGTTTGCAATTTAAAAAGTAAAATATTGTAATGTATTGCAATTTAATATAAAGAAGATATTGTAATGTATTGCAATTTAATATAAAGAAGATATTGGATATTGCAATTTAAAAAGAAGGAACTTATGATACACTAAAATAATAAAATTTAAGAAGAAGAAACTGCTATACATTGAAATACTGCAATTTATAAAGAAGAATATTGTAATGTGTTGGAATATATTGGAATATTGTAATTATATATGAAGAATATTGCGACATACTGGATATTGAAATAAAAAAAAAAAAAGAAACATATAATACACTATAATAATACATAAAATTTAAGAAGAAAAAGATGGCAGTATATTGGAATATATTAGAATATTATATAATCCATAAAATTCGCGGTCTACTTACAATTCTTAGTATTTATTGTATTAATTCTAAAATATATTCACCATTACGTTACAATACATTACGTGTATTTTCTGAATGTTTTCTATATTACGGAAAATTCCATAAATATATAAAATTCGCAGGCTACTTACAACATTTAGTATCCATTATATTAATTGTAGAATATATTCAATGTACATTACGTATATTTTCTGTATTTTTCCTATATTACATAACATTCCATAAATGCACGAAATTCGCAGTCTAGTTACAATTGTTAGTATCAATGTCCTACTTATGACGTTGTCAGAGAAGTAAAATTCACGCATCATAATCTATTTCGTAGAGGCTGCATATTCTTTCCAGCAAAGATAGCTAGATCTGCAGATGTAAACATTTTCTCAGCAAAACTGATCTTTTTGGAACTTTCACGAGTTCCGGTTTCACTGCTTCTCGGACAAAGCTCAATAGCGAACTCGTCTTGGACGGTGGCTACGCGCGAAAGCAGGGAAAGTGTATCTCGATTCACTATACTTGACATAGATATTAGCGAGTGCTATGCCATGGCTGATATCGCGTCAGTTAGAGAGACCAAGAAACGCGTTCCAGGAACTGGTTCAGTTTTATACCTCATGGCAGAGATGGGTATTATTTAGATAAAAAAATTATTTAAATAGAAAATCGAATAAAGATACTTTATATTTATCTTTGTTCGATGACTGTCAGATAAAAAAATTTATTCGGAGTAAATGTATTCGACGGATATAAGTATTAATTCGAAGGAAATTTATCCGACAGATAAAGATACCTGCTTTATCTGCAGACAGTTTCATCCGTCGAATAACTTTCGTATTTGTATCTTTATCCGAAGTTGATCGAAGAGAGGTTGAATAACTTTTCAAGCGGTGTTTAGTCGACGGTTGTAATGTATAATTATACATAATTATACGTAGTTAGATAGGTATTATATAAACAAATTTATACAGAGCCCTTAAATTAAGGGTGCGCAGGAGACCGAGTAAAATTCTGAGTTGACTTCAGCGGCAGTTGCGGAAAAAGTAGGAAGCTCGGGACAAGGATAGATAGATCCTTGTTTCTCTAATGATGCTGTGACAGAGAAGGAGATACAACAAACGGAGGAGAGACAAAGACAAAATGATGTCAAACATTTGTAATTTTCCACACAGTTATTTACATTTTATAAAGCGAGGAAGCGACCTTTCCGGCTGATTTTTTTTTAAACTGTTCCTTGTAAAATTCCGCTGTGGACGATACTGCCAGATTTGGCAATTCGCTTTTGAAACGTGCTAAAAATATGTTTGAAGACAAGAAATTTGTTGTAGGCCTTTTTCCAAAAATCAATCAACAATTTTTAAAGATTCGTTGATGCTACATGAGGATAGTGAAAAAGCTCTCTGCACGGCGTGTAGTAAAGTTCTTGTTTGTGGCAAATCAGAATTAATTAAGCATTCTAAAACACAGATGCATGTACAAAACATGGATAAAAACCGTAACATTACGGCATCTGCTTTATTATCTGAACATGAAATAAAAAATGAGGCCCATATTAAGCAAGTAAAAACAGTCGAAATTAAATTAGCTGCTTTTTTCGCGGAACATAATATAGCTTTTCAAACTTTAGATCATATGGTCCCTTTATTGAAAGAAATTTATTCTAATCCACACGTGGTTAACAATCTGGTACTGTCAAGGAAGAAATGTTCACAAATAATAAAAAATGTTTTAGGAAAGCGCGAAACAGATAAGCTTGTGTTACATTTAAAAAACCAAAAATTTTCCATTCTTGTAGATGAAAGCACAACTGTCACTAATGATAAGCTGCTTTGTGTTTTAGTGAAATACATCTCATTAGAAAGTAAAAAATGTATAACTCAATTATTAAAGTTAATTTGTATAAACACTATAGATTGTTCCGCGGCAAAATTATATTCGTCATTAAGAAAATGTTTTCAAAATAAAGATATTGCTTTGTAAAATATTGTTGGAATAGCTTGTGGTAACGCTGCCACAATGATCGGAATTCGAGATTCTTTCGTAAGTAGATTAAAAAAAGAGGTACCGCCCCTCGTAGTATTAAAATGCATTTGCCATCCTTCGGCTATTATCGCAAGTAAAACTTGTGCAAAATTGCCGAATGCTTGTAATTATGTTTTACATGCAGTTACAACATATTTTTGTAGCAGTGCCAAAAGATCAGCTATTCTGTGTGAATTCTAAATCTTTTTTTATGTAGAATCTCGGAAAATTTTTAAGTTATCTGATACAAAATGGCTAGTTTTACAGAAATGTGTTTTTAAACTTCTTGATAACTGGGGCGTTTTAAAACATTACTTCAATTTACAAATCGTAGAAAACGAAAGTAATAAGTCGGCTATAACAATTTTTATATAACAAAGCATATATGTTGTTTCTAAAATATTCTTTACAATTTTTCAATAAATTTAACGCTCTATTTCAAGGCCGACAAGTTTTAATTCACAAATTAGCAGAAAGTAGTGAATCTTTAGAATGTACATTAGAAGTAAAATCAAAATGTTTATGTTTTTATAAAACCGCGTTACAAGAAATGATACAGCGATTGCCGTACAATAATGAAATTTTTCGCGAATTGAAATGTTTAGATCAAAGTATAGTTTTGGGCGGGGAGAGTAGACTTGCTCTTTCAGATTTAAGAAATATATCAAGACATTCCCAATGTGATATTACGGCTGTAGCGTATGAATGGAGATTACTACCCATTGTATTTAATGACGCGGATAAAACCTTTTTGGCTAATTTAGAAATTGACGAAATGTGGAAGAATATTTTTCAAAAAAAGAAGTTGAATGATGAACCGTTTTTTCCAAATTTAGAAAAGTTAGTTCATATGTATAGTTTTAACACTTCCACATTCTAATGCCGAAGCAGAAAGAATTTTTTCTATCGTTACGGATGTAAAGAATAAAAAGAGGAATCAGATGGATACGAGCACTTTAGATGCAATTTGCAAAATTTGATCATATTTTCAGAATAATGGTATTGATTGTCGCTCTTTTCAAGTAGATTCTACGCACTTAGAACTGCATAATTCTAATAATTTATTTCCTTCTACTAGTAATGACTTAAATTAAGTATCGCATCCGCACTATCTTTTTTATTCAAGTGTCAAGCTCTTTAATACAGTAATATCTTTAATTTCAATATTTATATTTTTTATTATATTTATATTTTATATATATTTATATTTATATTTTGTATTACTTATTGTTTATCGTTATTTATTTTTCACATTTTATTTTTGTTACATTTTTTTGCATATTATTTTTAGTATTTTACTATTTCTATTTCTAACTTAATGTGCAATAAATAAAATGCAATATTGTTTGTTTTTATACATTTTATTTTTGTGTAGTTTTCTTATACATTTTCTGTTACTTATGTTTTTAAATATTTTCTGTGATCATGAATATATAGACATATCTTTGTGCAATGTAATTAAATTAATTTAATTAATTCTTTACTTATTCATTTAAATATTTTTATAGTATATTTTCACTTATTACACTGTAATATTTCTTTTTTTTATTCATATTTCTACTTCTTTCTTATGAATTTCTCTAGAAGTATATATATATGTATATATATGTACATATGTAGGCGTGTGTACATATGTTATAAATCAATAAGTTTTTTCTTATAGCCACTTTCTGGAAATGCTTGCATTGTTTTCCTGTGATCGGACTACTGTGATTTAGTTTTAAGTCGATTAAAGTATGAAATCAGTTGTATTTAAATGTATTCAGTTAATACTGGTAAGTTGTATATTTCTAATATATGATTGTATATGTATATTTCATGTACTTGTGTCTTATGTTCATTTTTATGTGCAATATTTTTGTTCGAATATTGGTAAGGTTTTCTGCAGTTTCCTTACTCTTAGCGATAAATATTGGTATTCGTGTAATAAATCAGCTGCAGACGTAAAAACTAAATAAATAATGAATTGTTTTCCACTTTTTATTGTACATCTATGCTATTTTCCTTCATAAAAACTGTTAAGATTATTCTTTGGCAGCATAGCGTGGTTAATCAATGGAGAGTAAAATAAAAAGACACATTTACATTTTAATATATTTGATACGTTGTTAAACTGAACAGATTATAAGTATACAAGCATAAACACATAGAAGAACCGGTAGAGAGAGAAAAAAAGAAAATCGGATGGACTACTGCGGTAGTCAATTACACTCCTTTGAGTGACGTAATGTATTGGCGGTGTTACGTATACAGAAACTCTCCGTTTTTAGAAGCTCGCGTTTATTAATCTTATTTTATCTACCCTTCTGGAATTTGGAGCTCGGTCTCACGGGAGTGCATCCTGCAGCTGCATCCTCTTAATATCATCTTTGACTCGCGTTGCGTGGGATAGTTTCTAATCTACCCTTTTCCCAGGGCACACAGCTGCCGACCTCAGAGCAACGAAAATCCTAACCGTCAAATTTCCTAATATGGAAATCACTGACGGTTCCCCACCAACATTTAGGGGTATATAAACCCATGATTTTCGTTGCTCGGGGGCTAGTACGAAAGAGTTACTCGTTAGAGACACATTGATCGTCTGCAGAGTAGTACTCTAGTGAAATCGGGCTCCAGTTTCCCTTTCGATCATCATTACCATATAGATCCGCGAAGCGGTTTTAAAATCTATTACGGCCATAAAAGTACTCTCGACCCCCGCATCGCCAGTGCGTCAACACCGCGCAACACTTAGGTAATTTTAACTTCATACACTAACCGCGACAACACGACACTAGACACTTGTAATTAGTATAGTTATTTTGAATATATACTCTTTGTATAAACTTAAAAGTCTGTAAGATTTATCATCAAACCTTTACTTTGAAATCACCAATTCTAGCCAGTGTAACGATCCCACAACATAATAACTTTACCGCTCGAGTTATTATTCTATTAAATTAACAAGTTGCGAGGCTTTATTAACGACGCGTAGTATTCATTATCGATACGATTTAGTCATTGTGTACTCAACCCGAACTCCTAAACTTAACCTATCCTGCGGTTACCCTTTACTGGGAGATACCGATTCCTAGCAGCTACCT
Source organism: Hylaeus volcanicus (assembly GCF_026283585.1). Lineage (NCBI taxonomy): Eukaryota > Metazoa > Arthropoda > Insecta > Hymenoptera > Colletidae > Hylaeus > Hylaeus volcanicus. The sequence goes on from NC_071976.1 coordinate 13,508,622, forward strand.
GACTTCGCGTCAGAGTCGTCTGCACTTTTTCCAACAACCCCACAGTTCGAACCTTACCCTACGGTTACCCTTTACTGGGAGATACCGATTCCTGCAGTTATCTGACTTCGCGTCAGAGGCGTCTGCGTTTGTCTCCAATAACCAAGACAACCAAACACCTTACCCTACGGTTACCCTTCACTGGGAGATACCGATTTCCGCAGCTATCTGACTTCGCGTCAGAGTCGTCTGCATTGTCTAATCTATCCTCGGCCTTCGGCACCATTGATACACAATAAATAATCGTATTGATTCAATTCTCAAATCTATCCCACTCGCTGGGCTCACACGCGCGTCGCTATCGCCCTGGCTCGTAACAGCGGTATGATTTGAATCCAACAAAAACTTTTCTCATTCTTTATAACTTCTTTATATTTTGTTCCTTACTGGGATCCAATGGTACTCTAAATTCTAAGTAAGTGTATACAGCAGTGCGGACTGCAGCGTTCGCTCCAGTGCGCATGATCAGGAAAATCCTACGAATGTCTATCACTGGTGGTGCCGACTGTTGGAATCACCACCTTTTGTCTTTAGAATTCGATCGCCCTTTTGTCGGCTTCCGCATGTTCTCGCAGCAGTCGTAGCTCTCGCCGGTCACGTCACTGCATAGGTCGCCGAGCGTCGCCGATACGTCGCGGTCGCGGTCGCTTTCACATATATCGCTTTGTACCATTGGAGGAGCAAAACTTTTGATTGTGTTTTTCGCTAGGGGATAACAATATGCATATTAATTAAAACGCAGAGTGATTCATTTACTTCAGTTCATTTGAACAGTAGAAATCAAGTCAAGCAGCGGCCAATGTTTCCATCGTGGCATCACGGTCAATAGGCCGTAACATTTATATTGTCCTTTTTGAAGAAAATTATTTCTTTCGAAATTTGTTGCATATTATGCATTCTAGACTTTTGTGGATCATCCTAACCTTAACGACTTTTCCGGTAGGACGACGCATCACTTACTTGAGAGTCATAAAAGACTATATATTAGGAATATATAGTCTTATATTATATTCGGGTCCGTGGACGAACGCCTGATCATGCGCATATGGCAGCTAACTGTAAGGTTGTCAATCATTTGCCGATCAAATGCTTTCCTACAGCTTGGCCATTTATTGCTTTAGTACCATGGAACACGCGCCGAGCTTAAGGGGGGAGTCTGGTCCAACTAATGTATTTTTCCAATGCATATAATTTCCAGATATAATTAATTTTTGTTATTGAAACTTTTTTTTACATATAAAGGGACGTTCAAAGAAGAGAATTTGACAGTGTAGATTTAATTTGAATGTATACATATATAGATATAGTAGTCGCAAGGAAAGGATTCGGTCAAAACGGTGGGACGCATAGCTCATCGAATTTTTATCCGATTCACTTGATTCAACGCTTAAATTGAAGGTAATTAAGTTTATATGCTTATGAACCTTGACTCTTAATGAATTATTATTATAACATAAAGTTATTGCAAAATAACGGTCGACATGTATCGTTCATTTTCATGTTTTTTGTCGCCATTTTTGCAATTAACAATTTTTTTTTGCAAATTGAGGTTCATACGGATTTTACGTACTGTTACGTATGCACACCCGTTCTTTTCGAAGCTCGCGTTCATTTATTTTATCTACCCCTTGGAATGTGGAGTCTGGTCTTACCGAAGTGCACCCTGCAGCTGTACCATACTTTTCTCAGAATCATCTTTTAACTCGCATTGCGTGGGTAACCCTTTATCTAAACTTTCCCTAAAGCCACACAGATGTTCACCTCTGAGTAACGAAAATCTCAACCGCCAAATTTCCATATATGGGAATCACTGACGTATCCCCACCAATATCTAGGAGTATATAAACCCATGATTTTCGTTACTCGCGGGATTAGTACGAAAGAGTTACTTGGTAAAGTCACGTCGCTCGTCTTCAGAGTTGCGCTTCAGTGAGATCGGGCTTCAGATCCCTTTCGATCAACATTAACCATATAGATCGGCGAGGACGGTACAAAATCTATTACGGCATAGAAGCATTCTCGACCCCCGCATCGCCAGTGTGTTAACACCGTGCAACAATTAGGTAACTAAATTCATACACTAACCGCGACAACACGACACTGTACAATTGTATTATTAGAATTATTCAGTTTTGAATATATAATCATTTGTTAACCTTAAAAGATCTGTTAAATCGTTATTAAACCTTCACCATTGAAATAAGCAATCCTAACCAGTGTAACGACCCCACAACATAATAACTTTACCGCTCGAGTTATTATTTGTTTAGAATTAATAGTTGGGAGGCTTTATCCACGACGCGTATTATATTCCAACGATACGATTCACTCCTTACCTAACCTTCCCAACGGTTACCCTTTACCGGGAGATACCGATCCTACGGTTACCCTTAATTGGGAGATACCAATTTCCAGTAGCTATCTGGTTTCGCGTCAGAGTCGTCTGCGATTTCTACTCCATCCTCAATCTTTGGATCCATTGAAATAAACAGGACTAATCGTATCTTCTTCGATTCTTGAATTCAACCCACTCACAGGGCTCACACGCGCGTCGCTATTGCCCTGGCTCGTAACAGTACCTAGTAAAAAAAAATGTTCTGATTTTACCTATCAGATGTTTTCCCAGGGCTCCACGTATCCCAGCGGTTTGACCGAATCCTTTCCTTGCGACTACTATATCTATGTATATATGTGTAAGTTTAAGCTAGCTAAAACAAAAGCGAGACACTCAGCCAAGTTAGAGTCGCACAACAATGACACTCGTGTCACGGGAATTATCACTCGCGAACGAATATTCCGACTTACACTACTATTCCGCAGAGATAGGATGAAGATCGAGAATAACGAAGCGCAGCGTTTGGGTCAAGATTGAGAACTGGTTTATTTTTCAGCAACAGGGCTATTATATGCATTTTGTGTACGTGACTTTCGGAGTGTTATCCTGTTTACAGGAAATGGTCGGAGTTTTGCGAGATGAGCTGGCAGGGCGTAGATTATTGTCTATTTGATGTGCGATGACCGTCGAGAAGTTTTCGGAGTATTATCTTGTTTACGGAAAATAGAGTCTTGAATGATAAGGTGATAGGGCGTGACACTCGTCAGTCGATACTGCGCAACACAGCAGTAAGCCCGTAGAAAGGCGTGTGCGATTCACGGCGTTTGTCGCATATCAATATAATAGATAAAAGTAATAATTATAAGTGAATAATAATTATAATATCATCAAGCTGTACTTGTTGTTCATTCAGGTAAACTTGTGGTCGACTATGTATTATATTTAATGTAAAGTAACATTGTAAATATGGTAATTATAATTACAGTTATCACTAGCATCAACCACAGCATTGATTTTATTAACATTCCTATAAGATAAACCCATTATCTTATATATGTATACATTCAAATTAAATCTACACTGTCAAATTCTCTTCTTTGAACGTCCCTTTATATGTAAAAAATGCATTAGAAAAATACATTAACTGGACCAGATTCCCCCCTTAAATGTTCTTAGATTTACAACATTTGCACGCCTTGCGAATTCGAACATCATGAAACTAGCTGTCATTAAATGTGGAAGTTTCCATCTTGATCGGCTAATTCCTTGCTGAGTTACATCAAAGAATAGGAATGTTGCAATAACAATAGTTATGAACAATAATAAGGTTCATAAATTTTTGCAAATGTTATCATCGCGAAATCGTTTCATCGATTTCAGGCCGAACATACATGAAACAGTACTTTTTCTGAGATATTTTTTGCAAAAAAATCGGGTAAAAAATGTCAAATCGCAAAATGTCTTGAAAACAGGACCAACTGGGGGACATGCTCTACTAGATATGCAAAAGGTTTCATCCTGATTAGTCAAGCAATCTCGACTTGGACAGGGAAATATTTTAAATATACAAGTTAGTGCCGACAAGTGTTTGTCGGTATATGCGGCAAAAATCAAATGTGATTCTACGTACGTATTTGAGATTTGTGAGAGTGTGATGATCCACGTGCTGACGGATCGTGTGACACAAGGAATCTCGACATTAGTCGCGCTCTCGCTACACACAAAGTAATCACATACTGTGTCATTCGCTCAGCGTATTGGAGAACGTATTAGCTCTAACTTGTACATTTCTAGTAGAAATCCCAACTTCACGTGTATCGAAATACCCGGGTACACGGGTAATAAATGGATCCGTGTTTTAATCCTTGTATTTTTAATACACGGGTACCCGGCTATCGAAACACGCTGGCGCCCGGATATTTTAATACACGGGTATCCGGGTATCGAAATACACGGATATCCAGGTACGTACACGTGCATCGAAATTCACGGGTACAGTATCCAATTATTTTTATATACAAACTTTTATGTAAA
>NC_071976.1:13513129-13533756 GCF_026283585.1 Hylaeus volcanicus
GTAAGCGCTTCCTCCTTTACCTCACGCTCATGGATAGGATATCGTGAATTGGTCGGGTTATCTGGTGGCTGCCGAGCACCCTGTCGGGCGAAATAGCGTTGTTAGCGGGAAACCGCCTTTGCGTAGGAGCGAATTAACGAACATCTAGTCGCGAGTCCATTGTAACGCGCACGTGTTTGAATCGCTGCCGGTTAACGTTCTCGTCGAAGAAGTCGAGCCCACCGCGACCGCGTCAAGACTGTCCGAACATCGTTTCCAAAGTCGCTTTTGTGCGAATCGTGACGGATTTGGGCTATCGTGAACGAAATCCGCACGTGTTTTCGAAACGTAGTTCTCGTGTGGGTTACCGGTCGTCCCGGTGACCTTTGACGCTACGACAGCTCGGCAGCGTACACTGAATTCTGTAACATCTTTCGCGTACAATATATTCCATATTATTTTAAACGAGTGCTGTATTAATCCGCCCCGTCTCGCCGTGAAGACGGCTTTCTCAGACTTCCTTTCCTCGCCGACGGTCCACGCCCCTCTCCGCGATCCGGATCGCTAGCCGTGGTAATTTTCGAGACGTTCGGCTTCTCACGCCGGTATCTCCTGATACCTGGCGCTCGGGTTTTCCCGTATAGGCGTGAGGAGTCGGAAAACTCTCATTTTGCACGTTTCCCGACGCGGATCGCGGACCTTGTCGGGAAATCACGTTGCAATACATTTTATACAATTGAATTTTAGATTCTTTATTGTTTTTTCAATGTTTTCCGGTGATAATAAATTTAATTTTGTATAAGTTGTGTTTTTTTCACTATAATTATTTTTTTATTTAGATTAATTTTAAAGCAAGTATAAGTACACATACGTAGGACCATACCGTTGTGTGTGTATCTCACGGATTATATGTATGTAGTAGTAACGACACTGGTGCCATCATCCGCGGCGGGGTGAATTAAATACACATACGTGGGACCATACTGTTGTGTGTGTGTCTCACCGATTATATGTATGTACGACACTGGCGCCATCATCCGCGACGGGCGCGAGTTAGATTCGGCTTCAACGCTAAATACGGGAGCTTGTGGGCCCTGATCTCCTCCTTCTACCATGATCACAAGAGCTACTCGATCCACCCTTGATCCTACGGCAGTTAGAGGCGAAACGAGACATGGATAACCAAAACCCCTAACACGCATGTCTACTTTAACATACACTATCGGACAAGCAAACCGGAACGGTTTTTCATATGCTCATAACTATGAGAGTTTTCAACCGATTTCGGTGAAACTTTGTGAGGAATAGTCTTCAAGTGTCTTCTAGGTGTGTGCAAAGTTGCATTGGCGAGGGTTGATGTGAAGGGGTTAATTCACCCCCCTAAAAGGGAGGGTGTAAAAAAACGCCTCTTTGAAACAGGCCAGGGATGACGAAAGGGGTTGAAAAATTCAAAAAATTCTTTGGGGCGACTCTCTTTGATGCCTTCTACAAAATGCACCCCTTGAAATCCCTCTCGGACAAACCCACCCCCCACAACCTTCTACCCCCTATAAAATCCACAATTTTTGGACGACGGTCTCGATTTTGGGCTCAATGCATTCTCTGAACTCCCCTGATCCAGAAAATGCTATCACTCATACCGTGCACCCCATAGACACCCTTTGGGGGGGGGGACAGCTCGCAAATTTTCAACCCCCTTCGTAAGGGAGCACTTCCACACATCGGAGGGCGATGAAATTCACCATGTTTGTTCTCGATACGTTAAGGATGAATCCCGAAAAGGTCCTGTTTCGAAAACTGCCCCCGGAGTTGTAGGGCGGGAGGGGGTGAGGTAGGGGTGGTCCACCCCCAAGTGTAAGGGTTGGAACGTTGTTTCGTTGGGTGGATTACATGTCCAACAGTCCAAGGCATCGGAGCGACACAGTTTTAATGTTTTTTTCCCGCGTGAATGGCAATAAAATTCGAAAATGTCGTTTTTTTGGGAAAACCCACCCCCAAATTCAGGCCCATCTGCAGGGTGAACGAGTAACCCCACGTCAACGCCGTTCACGGTATCGGATGCGCGAATGCTTTATTAAGAGGTCCCCAAAAATTCAGATTTTTTCAATCACGCTTTCGTTGTCAAATCGGAGCAGATTTGAAAGACTAGTAAGTGGGCCGGACGGAGTTGGCATGCTCCCGCTTTCCCTGCTTAGGCGTTTCTCACACGATCGTATCGCGCTCGTTTCGTGGCTTTCGCGGTCGATATTCGATCTACCACTTGGCCAGTAGTATTTGCCATTTAATCCCATAACAAAACATTTGTCCTTATTTTGTTTTTTACCACTTTATATCACTTTTTATCGCAAAAAGCGTACTGTTTCACGTATGTTTGGCCTGAAATCGATGAAATCCCTTACATTTTGCTGCCGTACAGGTTTTCGCGATGATCACATTTGCAAAAATTTATGAATTTTTTAATTGTTTATAACTATTGCTATTGCAAAATTCCTTTTCTTTGCTGAAACTCGGCACGGAATTAACCGATCGAGATGGAATTTTCCGCATTTCATGATAGATGAATTCGTGATGTTCCCATTTGCAAAAATGTATGGACACTTTCATTGTTTGAAACCATTGTTGGTGCAAAATTGCTATGCTCTGGTGTAGCTCAATAAGGAATTTACCAAACGCAATCAAACCTTTCACATTTAGTTGCACATGAATTCCTGATAATCTCATTTGCAACAATACAGGGTGTCCCAAAACTGTTGGATGTTCTTGAATGGGGTATTTTGTGGGGGGGGGGGGGGGGGTGATTTGAAACAATTTTTTCTTAGCGAAAATGTTGTTTGAGGCTTCGTTAAGGAGATGCCAGAAACCCGCGACCAATCAGAGCGCGAGTATGCCGGTGGAGCGCCTGCAGAGCCTACGCTACCGTTTTTGATTCTGGAATATCTCCTTAACGAAGCCTCGAACTCATATACAGGATGACCCAACGTTTTTGGGTCATCCTGTATATTACTCATAACTATTATTATTGCATGAAACCTATTGGTTATAGATTGCCACTAAAAAGAGTGAAATAAAATAACTTTTTGGAAAAAAATTTAACCGACTTCGAAAAAGGTGCAGTGAAAAGTATGAAATAATTTCTAGTTAATTTATACGAATACACACTAGCTCTAGATATAATTGCTTAAAAGTATGGGAAAATGCAGTGAAAACTATAAAATAATTTCTAGTTAATTTATACGAATACACACTAGCTCTAGATATAATTACTTAAAAGTATGGGAAAATGCAGTGAAAAGTATAAAATAATTTCTAGTTAATTTATATGAATACGCACTAGCTCTAGATATAATTGCTTAAAAGTATGGGAAAATGCAGTGAAAAGTGTGAAATAATTTCTATTTAAACTGCATTGTTATTCACCATCGTTTGATGAATTTGGTTAAATTATTAAATACATCATATTAAATGCAATGGACCTTTTTCGGAGGCGACGAAGATGTAAACAATTTTTAATTCCGGTTTGGGTTAGCTTTTGGTAGAGGCGGCAATTGAATGCTGTGAATGTATACATGTTTATTGTCTATGTGGAATTAATAGTTAATGTATATAGTATATACACGGAAATATAGTTTGAGTAGATTTGGGGCTTTTTTGGAGGGGAGGGGCGGCAATATTGATTACTGCTAATGTGTAATGTATTATTTCATATTTTCTACTACACCTTTTTCGAAGTTGGTTAAATTTTTTTTCCAAAAAATTAGTTTATTTCACTCTTTTTAGTGGTAATTTATAACCAATAGGTTTCATGCAATAACAATAGTTATGAGGAATATACAGGCTGACCCAAAAACATTGGAAGTCCTTGCAAGGGGTGGTTCCGGGGCAGGTGGGGTGGTGATTTGAAACAATTTTTCCTTAGCGAAAATGGTGTTCGAGGCTTCGTTAAGGAGATATTGACAGAAACCCCCGACCAATCAGAGCGCGAGTATGCCGGAGGAGCGCCTGCGGAGCCTACGCTACCGCAGGCGTTCACGGTACATTGCATTTAATATGATGTATTTAAAAATTTAACCAAATTCATCAAACGATGGTGAATAACAATGCAGTTTAAATAGAAATTATTTCACACTTTTCACTGCATTTTCCCATACTTTTAAGCAATTATATCTAGAGCTAGTGCGTATTCATATAAATTAACTAGAAATTATTTCATACTTTTCACTGCACCTTTTTCGAAGTCGGTTAAATTTTTTTCCAAAAAATTATTTTATGTACAGTAATGTTTAAGATAGTCTATGAATACACGATGAGCTCTTTCCAGAGATCCTAATGATTGAGGGTGAAATGCAGTAGAGGTAATTCTTTGAATTTTTAAAATCTTACAGAAGTTTTTCATAATTCCACTAATGAAATTACTTCCCTGATCTATATGAATAGCCCTAGGACAACCAAATTTACTGATAAACTGTTCGGACAAAGGGGCAGCGACAGACACTAAATCGATATTAGGTAAGGGAATAGCATCAAAATACTTAGTTAAATTATCCTGAAGCGTCAGTTATAATAAAACACGTGTTACTTTTGACGAGATAAATAGAAAGAGTTGTTTATTTAATACGTAGTACATAGACAAAAGAAAGTAGATGGCAGCACTTGGCCTTGTATGGTAGATAAAGTTACAACACCCCCACTATATCTAACAATACAATTAAACCTAAATATTAACATTTTGAACACCCAATATGTTTAGAAATTTATAATGTTTAATAGCACATAAACTCTTTGTAAATAAATCAGCAGGCTTTTCAGCGGTGGGTGTATATCTGACATTTACAATTCTGTTTGTTACACATTCTCTACAAAAATGATATTTAATGTCAATGTGTTTAGTTCTTTGGTGAAAAATTGGGTTGAGAGTTAATTTTTGTGCACTCTGATTATCATTGAAAAGATCAATGGTGTACATATGTTGTGTAATCTCATATTGTAGATTTCTTAAATAAACAGCTTCTTTACAGGCTTCAGTGATCGCCATGTATTCTGCTTCACTGCTAGACAGAGCTACACTCTTCTGTTTCTTTGTTTCTCAAGAAATTACACAGCCGGATAAAGTAAAATAGAATCCAGTGTATGACCTTCTCTCAATGACATTCGCACCCCAATCTGCATCAACAAACCCTTTTAACATCGAACTCTCATTTGCAGTATACTTTAAGCCATAATGTTTGGTAGATTTCAAATATCTCAATAACCGCTTAACATATGAACAATGTTCTTTGGAATAACAATTATTAAATTGGCTTAAAAAGCCAACTGTGTATGCAATATCGGGTCTGGTCAGCACTGCTAAATACATTAGACAACCGATTATTTGCTGATATGGAAATTTACCTGCATAATTCTCCTTTTTGAACACATGCAATTTAGTCTCCATTTGTGCAATACTTGATCAATATAATCTATAATCTATGTGACTAAGTGTTATTGTTCTTTTTTGACTTATCAGTAGTTATGTTAACACCAAGACATTTTTTTATTTCACCTAAATCTTTAAGTTTGAAGTGACTAGCTAAGACAAGCTTTAAATGCTCGGTTTCTCTAGTATTATTTGAAAAAATAAAAATATCGTCTACAAATAGGGTAACAATAGTTTTTAACTTATCTTCCGTTTTTATATACATACAAGGCTCTATTTTAGATTTAGCATAACCTGTCTTTAATAGACATTCATCTACTTTCTCGTATCAAGCTCTCGAGGACTGTTTAAGCCCATATATTGCCTTTTTAAATTTAAGCACTTGATCATTTTTTGGACTTTCGGTAAAACCTTCTGGTATCTTCATATAAATAGTCTCTTCGAGAGTGCCGTTCAAGAAAGCAGTTGTTACGTCGAGATGTGTTGTATCAAGACCTAGTTGAACTGACAATGCAAAAAGTAACCTCAAAGTAGTATGTCTTTGTTGCAGACAGATCCAATATTTCGATTGTTATGCTTTGTTCGGTTATCGGTGTTATATGTGTTATGTTTTTTCAGTAATTTGGTATATGGTTAATAATGTAGTAAATAAAGCTATTTCGAAAATGGAGGCAAATAAGGCATCGAACATACTTGTCTATTGTGGAGGGGTACTTTGTTAACATCGAGATGTATGTATCCGGGATATTTAAGTAATGATGTTAAAGGTAGCGCATGGAGAGTGAGAGCGTAGGTATATATTTTATTTGAGAGAAGAACTTTCAGATTGTGCAAGTGCGCCGGAAACGTAGGTTTTCGGCGGCCTTGTAAGCCATACGGATAAGGACATCAGTCCTTAGGCCAGAATAAACCTCGATAGGGTCGCAAAATGCGCCCGGTTATGCAGGTAAACGAGCACGGGTCGACCCTATGGTCGATCCGGGGCCGTCAGGCTACCCCACGCAAGCATGAAAGTTCGCGCCATTAGAAATTTTGCCAAAAGGGAAGGGTATCACGGACAGGGGATAACTCGGAGGTATTTTTGCCGGGTTGATCGAGACGGGCAGGTGCGCCCGAGCTCTCCAAGCGCTTACCTCATACGATTAAATTTTCATAAAGATATACGAAACCAAATTTTGCTTTTCTTTCTCCTTTCGAAAATTTCCTTTTGTTCTTGTGAGTTACAGTCTTACTACTGGAGAAAATGTTTCTGTAAAGTCCACACCTTCGACCTGTGAAAATCCTTTGGCCACTAAACGTGCACGAAAACGGACTTTATTTTCGCTGTCATATTTCTTACGTAGTACCCATTTGCACTGCACTACTCTACAGTCCTTCGGAGGAGCACTTAACTCCCACGCATCATTGTCTTTGAAGCATTGTAACTCATCTTCCATGGCCGATTTCCACTGCTCCTTTTCAGGTCCATTTAAAGCCTCGTGCAGAGACAAACCGGCTGCATCGTCGTAGGTTTCGTTGCCTATGCACAGGTTTGAGAAACCAAATCTGTCCGGTATTTCCTTGTCCTTTTGGGTCTGCACTGTGTGTTTTCTTGAGTTTCTTCCTGCAGCGTACTGTCTGCATCTTCATAATCGCTAGGAACATATGTTTTATCATCTTGAAGAGTATCGTCAAAACTTTCGGAGTAATCTTGACTAGATGTTGATTTATTTGCTCTTTGATCTTGTTCTTCAGATCTAATATTATCCCCCACTGAATCAACATTTTGATCTTGCACTTCGATTAAACAATCGGATTTTGATTTTTCTTCAGTTATAATCACATCTCTACTGGTGAACACATTCTTCGTTTTTGGATTGTAGACCCTGTATCCTTTTATGTTTTCTGGATATTCTGTAAGAATACATTTCACAGACTTCTTGTCCCATTTCTTCCGTTTTTCTTTGGCTACGTGGACCATTACAGTGCTTCCAAATATTCTAATATGACCAATATCCGGTTTGGAACCAGTCCGTAGATCGTATGGAGTTTTTTTATTTTTTAATGCCGCTGCCACTGTTCGGTTCTGCAGGTATCCTGCAGTATTGGTGGCTTCACCCCAGAACTTTTTACTTAGATTAGCATAAAAAAGTAGACATCTTGCTTTTTCAACGATTGTACGATTTAATCTTTCACACAAACCATTTTGCTGTGGGGTGTAAGGATTGCTCTTCTGATGAATTATACCAGCACTATCCAGATAATTTTCAAATTCCTTGTTGCCGTACTCTAGTCCATTGTCACTTCTTAATACTTTGATTGTTCTTTTTGTTTGATTTTCCACCTGGGCTTTAAATATTTTGAAATATTTTAATGCCTCATTTTTATGTTTCAGAAAATAAACAAATCCCATACGGCTGTAATCGTCAACAAACAATAAGAAATATCTTGAGCCGCCTATAGACATATTTTCCATATGTCCACAGATGTTTGTGTGTACTATATCTAGCAAGTTGTCGCTTCTCTGGCCAGTGCCTTTGAATGCTAACCGGCACTGCTTGCCTTCACAACATGTAGTGCATGAGGACTTGCTTATATTCACTTTTTCATCAAGTGACATACCCAGTACAGCACTCTTCATCTGATTCAAGTAATCTTTATTGACGTGTCCTAGTCTACGATGCCATGTTAGTGCTAACACAACTGATGCAGCCAAATGTTCTTGCTTTGGTAGGTTTACTTTGTATACCCCGTTGACCAGCATTGCTGTAGCTACCAATTCATCCTTCTTATTATACACTGAACAACCATTGTCCGAGAAAGATACACTGTTCCCTTGTCTAATTAGTTGACTGACAGATAATAAGTTTGTTGTCAGACTTGGTACACAGAAGACTTTTTCCACCATGATGTCGTACTCCCAATTATCAGTTGTAGTCGTAATTTTTACGTCGCCAGAACACAGTACTGACACCTTTTTACTGTCTGCAACAACAATTTCTTTATTCTGTTCATACTGTGCATTTATAACCCAACTTTCGTTTGCTGTTAGGTGTACACTTGCACCCGAATCGATGTACCATTCATCTTTGCTGAATTTTCCACCTAGGAACGTTGCACTAAATGCATTAGATTGCATTCTATCCTTAATTTTTTGATTACATGCGTAGTTTTCATTGTTTATGCATTGATTTCTATAATGGCCTGTTTGTTTACATCGATAACATCACTGTCTTGACGTTTGGCTTTGGCGAGACAATGTTACCAACATCACCATTTTTACCGGCCATAGGGAAATTCGTATTTCGTTTTGTTTTCTGCTTCGAACGAATGGCGAATGCGCCGCTAACTTCAGTCTCATCCTGTTCTATCGGCTCCATGTCTAACAGTTTAGTTTTGATGGAGTCTGCCGTTATAGGTATTCCAGAATGCTCAATTGCCATGATCATAGGGGAAAAACGATCAGGCAGTCCTGCTAACAATAACGATCCTGTCCACTGATCATTAATTTCGAATCCCGTTCCACTTAGTTTCTGTGCTGTATCAATAATCTGCGTTACGTACGACGTCATCGAATTGCAATTTTCTCGGCGAATTGAAATTAAATTTCGCAGCAAACTTATTCTGCGTGAAAATCCGTTGTCGTCAAATAATTGTTTCAGCTTATCCCATAATTGCTTCGACGATGTTACACTTTTAACGTGTACATATAAAGACGGGTCGATTGTCATGATCAATTTCGCTTTGGTTTTTTCGTCATCTGCAGCTGCTATTTCTTTCGTCTCTAATGGCTTTATACAATGTTTCATGCCTTCGAGTATTAAGAAATTTTCTGCTGCGAAACACCATTCACTGTAATTATCACGTCCCGTTAGCTTTGGTACGTTAACAAGATAGTTGGTAGACATTTTGTTATAGTTAATCACTAAGCTTGTACACTGCGATAATTAAACAGTCCGTCACGACTCAGTTCAATCTCGTCTTTTTTAAAACGATCTTTTAATACTTGTTACTTTGTAAATACCTTTTTGTAGTAACACAAAAGATCAAAACACCGCGATTTTATAGAGCGAGAGGCCCATAACCTATAATAAAACACGTGTTACTTTTGACGAGACAAATAGAAAGAGTTGTTTATTTAATACGTAGTACATAGACAAAAGAAAGTACTTGGCCTCGTATGGTAGATATAGTTACAACAACGATTGTCTCTTGAAGTTAAAGGTAATAGACCCACAATATCCATCTGCACCTTTTCAAACGCGACCTTGGGAGTGTCAGTAATTCGCATGAGTTGTCTAGTCTTTGCAGAACGAATTTTATTCCTTTGGTATATTAAGCAGGTACGTACAAATTCTTTAATTTGCCTTCCCATACCAGTCCAATAAAAATGTTCTCGGATGCTGCTGTTACATCCGGCCCTGCCGAATAGTGTCCCTTTTCATCAACCTCGCATTGCACATAGCGAGATCGGTAAACTCTTAGAAATGCGCTCGATAAACGATGCGGAAATCGTTCCTCGGGAACGGAATAATGCGAACCGCGAGTCAGCAAACGGGCGTCAGCGACGTTACGCCGTTGCGTACTAATCGGCCATCGAACTTGCGACATGTCCCAGATTCGGAAATGTAGAAATTAAGATTTCGAAATTACGATCGCGCCAGGCGAGGATCTGGGGGTATATAAACCCGTGGTCACGACCACGGACGGCTTTGTGTATTCTTATTTTGGCAGTCATTACTCTGTAGTCGCGGACGGGTTAATCTCTCGTTAGTCTCACTTAGGTATCGTGTATCGTATCTCCAGTTAAGTAAACAGTTCGCGTAAGTGAAAACATACGGATTAAGGATAGACTCACCGCGGAGTTTACCTACGAAGGTCCAACGTTTAGTATTCGCCAATTATTAGAGTCCCGTGTCGCGAGTGCTACAACCAGACCAGATTCTCGCCAAAACCGAGCCCGGAACAACCTGACGACAGCGCTAACAGCATAAGATCAACGTTTGGTATTGTTAAAACCATTTTCAATCGTATACTTTATATTCTTGTTTGTATGTAATCCCGAATTCAATTTTTATTTAATAATTATATTTGTTAATATTTAAAACTTTGTAACAATCATTATAGAATCCCAGAATTCCTTCTTTTCCTAGTAAAGTACAGATAAGGTGAGCTTTAGCTCTTTAACCGAAGATAAGAATCTCTACAAGAACATCCCAAACATAGTTGGGACGTAACACTGCTATAAAGTTTAGTTATGCCTTTATGATCCTCTATTACAGACTCGTGAAACTCCTTAATAATTTCAAATCTCCTTGAATGAGACGAAGTTTCAATTTCACCAGTGCAAACTGTAATTATGTATTTGGAGTCATTAAAAACTTGATTTATCGTATCTATAATAAAATTCTATTCAATGGGTTCAAGATTATTGTCATTCTTTGATATACTAACGGTTTTCAAATTTGAGGAATCTAATAGGTGCTCTAAGGATTTAATGGAGGAAACAATGTGAACAGGATTTGGTTTATCCTGTGAAACAGCTTTAAAGAACAAATGGTAAATACGAATTTTATCAGCAGGGAAGGTCATGGCATCACCGACATTCAAAGAATACTGTTTTAGTTGATCAATGGAAAACCCTCTTCGTGCTAATAAATCCTGTCCAGTCTGTGAAATGTTATTGCAATCAAGTGGTAGAAAATGGACAAGGTTGTCTCTACGCATAAAAAGGTAATCTTTACTATTAAAAATTACAGGTAATGGAGTAAGATCAGTTGTATCAGTTGTTTGTCTGTTAGAGTCTCATATTAAAATTTTGTCTTTTTCAGAGTCGTTAACAGTTTTTTAACCTGGGATCCCCCGCGCGGTCTTGGTCGCGAAAAAACTGGATATGTGCTGAGCAATCACTAGGTTCCCCGGGGACCTCTGCCGTGACATCGTCGTCAACAATCTACTGGGCATCACAGCCTCCGCTACAGTACACTCCGAAAAACAACCAGGCTCGTCAGCCTTTGCAACAACAACATTCGTAAAAACAGGCTCCCCACACTTCTGCCGCGATCCAAGATTACGCAAGGCTTGCATCTCTGGCAGCCTTATCGGAAACGGACTACCTCCAATGACATCGGGAACGGTTGCCTGGGGCACAGTCATCCCGTCCCACCAATCGCCCAAAGGAGGCTCATCATTAGTCCCCAACCGAGGTGATCCTTTACCGTTAATATTAGCTTGAATACATGCATTCCCAACAGAGGGCAAATTAACATGATGGGAACTTGTATCAGCTTTACCTAAAATGTCACATCTGTCATCATCATTAGAACAAAAGCATTTTTCCACATTGAGGTTTTCCATTAACTCTTTTCCTTTTTCCTTTCCTTTTTCTTTTGCTCCTCCATTCACGCAAAAATTTGAAGCTATCATTTCCTCATTACTATAATCAACAAAACGATCATCAACCCTGTTCGTACAAGTATCTGGAACCGATAACTGGTCTGCGCAGTCCAGCATCTTTCCAAACGGTTTGAGCAAGGTTTAAGAGACTTTTCTACTTGAGGAAGACTTGACGGAGAGTCACGAGTTTCATTAGATGGAATTGGATTTCAAGAAAGTGCATCAGCGTTAGAATTTTCTTTACCAGGTTTATACACAATATTATAGTCATACTCGTTTAATCTAATTCTCCATCTCATAATTTTAGAAGCTGGGTCCTTCACATTGTGCAGCCAGATCAACGGCCTATGATCCGTAACTAAAGTGAATTACTGACTGGCGTTAGAACAACCTAATCTATCTGCGGAAAGGTGAAATTGGTAAGAGAATTTATTGATTATTTCTAAAATGCTAACTTTCTCAATTTCGGTAAGATGCTCAAAATTGAAAGTTTCTACCAACTGGGCAAATCGCTGTGCATGCGCAATTGATCGATTGAGGTTAGAGTCCATTTCTCGAGATGAACGTTGTGCAGGGTTCCTAACCTCGAAATCCTCTAACTCAACAGGGGGTATATTTAGGACAATTTTATCAGTGGTGGTATTAATTACAAATACTTTCGTATACCCATTCTCTTGAGCTGCCAAAACCTCCCCCCTTTAAACCCCTGGACCAACGTCCATTCTTCTTATACTTCTTATATACATATAAATATATATAATTTTCCGGATATGTATATAATAGTTCACAGGTTTTGCTATTATTATACGCTATTGTTTTACGCTCTCTATCTTATCTCCTTTGTTATTCGCCTGTCACCTTATGCGTGCGCGTCAGCGCGGGAAATTCGGATGCAGGAAGTGTCACGCTTCCTTACATCTCCCCTCGTAAACGAGAACATTTTCTGCCAATAAAATTTTCATGAGTTCAGTGCGCTATATGTGGAGTTAGTTTTGTTATATGGAATAAATTGGATTCTGATTTTTTATGGCCTGTGTCGATCTTGTATATTGTGTTTGATATTTTTTCTAGGATACTGTACGGTCCAATTTTTAGTTCGTCCAATTTCTTCCTGTTAAGGCGATTGCCATTCTCAACATATATTAGGTCATTTACTTTAAATTCTTGGTCTTTTCTGTTTTCATCGAAATTTTTTTTATTGTAATTGTGGTATTTTTGGCTATTTTCTAAAGCCTTGTTTCGGCTCCTTTTTAAATCTTTACTAGTTTTTTTCATTTTTAATTTTTTTGGCAGAATCGATGTGTCGGTACCTGATAGTAAGTAACTTGGACTAAATCCAGTGACAGTGTGTTCCGTCTCATTATATTTTTTTACACATTCGTGTGCTATAGTGGTCCATGTTAACTTTTGCTTTTGTTCGTTCATCTTGCATCTAATTTTGTTAACTAACGTTTGATTTAATCTTTCGTTGAGTCCGTTAGAAAATGGTGTGTTTTTTGCTGTGAATATAAGTGGTATATTCTTATTATCTAAAAAGTTCTTGAATTCCTTGGAGTTTATACCAGGGTATTGGTCTGTTAAGATTAAGCCTATGTCATGATTTTCCAATATTTTTGTTGTTAGCTTAGTTTATGAAGTCCGATGCGTTTTGGGTCTTGGAAGTTAGTATGTAGGCATAACGGGTGAAATGATCAATCAAGAGATGCAAATATTTTTTTGTTAATTTTGACCCTCCGAAACCACCAATTGTGTCTATTGAGACGATTTCAAACGGGTTCTTCGCTGGGCCCAGTTGTAACAATAGACCAAATCTTCTGTGGCCCCTTGACTTGTTTTTTATGCATAATTCACACTTTTGACAGGTTTCTTTTATGTTTTTTGACAAGTTCTGTGCTGTGTTGTGGTCTAATTTTGTTTTCTATTTGTCTTATACCTATGTGGCAAAAGTGATTATGTATATCTGTAATAAGTTTTTTACTGAGTTCTTCTGAGAGTATAATTTTTTCATGTATCTTTGATATTTTATAGTATAGATTATTTTTTATTTTCAACTTATATATTAACTTTCTTAGCTTTTCGTTATTTTTCTGATCTTCCTGGATATCTTTCAAGGTAATTAAGTTTACAATTTTTATACTATCTTCTTGATCATCGTTCTCTTCTAAAACTGGGTTCCTACTCAAACAATATGCTTCTAGATTTTTTTTTCCTGGGTGGTATTTGATTTCAAAATCGTATTGAGATAGATAATACGTCAGTTCTCCCAATTCTTTATCCGTTCGTGTTTTAATGTTCATTTTTTCTAACGGTTTATGATCTGAGAAAATTGTGAAAGATCTGCCTAATAACCAGTGTTGCCAGAATTTTACTGCTTCTTTCATTGCCAAACATTCTAAATATATCGCTTTTTCCTTTTTTGAGCTTCGTTTATTTTTCTAGAGAAATATGCCACTGGTTTTTCTATTTCTTCGTTTCTTTCATTCATCTGCGGCTGTTTTAAGTACCGCGCCGATTCCTTGTAGACTCACGTCTGTGTATATGTATATGAGTAGATTATGATCAAAAATTGCTAGGACTGGTTGGGTACTTAGAAAGTTTTTCAGATATTCGAAGACTTTTTGACAGTTGTCTGACCATTCAAATCTTTGATCTTTTTTTAATAAATTATGTAATGGATCTAAGATAATAGAAATATTAGGTATATATTTATTATAAAAATTTATTTTTCCTAAAAACTGTCGTACATTTTTTTTCGTTTGTGGCATTGGGAAGTTTCGGATGGAAATCAAATTGTCTCTTAATGGAGAGATTGAATTATGGCTTATTATATGTCCCAAGTATTTAACCGAGTCGGATGCAAAGATGCATTTCGAAAGTTTCAGTCGAAATCCTTCTTCCAATATTGCCTCCAATAAATTGGTTAAATGGTCAATGTGTTCTTCGAAGGATTTTGAAAATATTAAAATATCATCAATATAATTTACTACAAAATTAGAGAGGTTATGTTTTCTAATTATATTACTTAATATCCGTTGGAAGATGGATGGCGCTGTTTTCAATCCGAATGGTAAGCACGTCTATTGGAAGTGCCCTTCCTGAGTTATAAATCCTGTTTTGCATCTATCCTCGATTCTTAAAGGTACTGACCAGAAAGCAGAATTAATATCAAGTGTACAGAAGTAGCTGCAATCCCTTGTTTTGATTACTGAATCTTCTATTAATGGATAGGGCTGCGATTGAGGTATTATAATTTTATTTAGGTCTATAAAATCTATACACAATCGTGATCTTTTATTTTCATCTTTTTTATAGGTTAAGGTTACAGGGGCAGCGAAGGGACTATATGATTCTTCAATCAAGTTTTTTTTTAATAACTTTGAAATTTGATTTTCTATCTCTATTTTATCTTCAATCGAACACCTGTATGATCTCTTACAACAATATTTATCTATTGATAAGTCTATTCTGGCTTCATAGTCTCTTACCGTGCCGATATCGTATTTATCTTTGGCAAAAACACATTTATACTTTCCCAAAATTTTTTCTATTCCTGATTTTTCATATTCGTTTAAGTGATCCATGAACATTTTGAATTCTTTTATATTTAAATTCTCATTAAAGTTTATTTGGTAATCTCCGATCTTTTGAGAATCTTTTATTGCTTTATTAAGTTCATTTTTGTTGTCTGCTATTCCTTCTTCGTTATTTGTGATTTTTAAGGCATTTTGTAGTATCTCTAGATTCTCATTTTGTATTAGTCGGAATTTTTTTATACAATCGAGGCCGATTAAAAAATCGTATTTGAAATTTTCATTATTGATTACAAAAACATCCATTTCATCTTCTATTTCTAAAATCTTTACTTTTAACGTAACTATTCCATCTGTTTTATTAACACCATTGATCGTTCTCAAACTTGTCTGTTTTGTATGCTTATTATCACTATTAGTCTTTAAATGGAATATTTTTGAATTTATGAGTGAAACGTTCGATCCTGAGTCGTAAATTACAGTTACTTCGGGTGTATTATTTAATAAGATTTTGAGTTTGATCAATGGTGTGGTTTCTAGTTTTTTTGTTCGTTATTATTAAGTTCCATCTCTAATATTGAGCTGTTCACGTGTTTTATTTTATCTTCAGTAGTTTTGAACCAGCACGTGTATGCAGGGTGATAATGTGTTCCTTTACCTTTTTTCTCGCAAATACTGCAAGGTTTCTTTTTTGTTTTTTCTTTGGGGTTACTGGACTTATTTTTCTTAGTTTCAAAATTTTTCTTATTAATAAGATGTTCTAGCTTACCTATTTCATTGTACAAATCTTCAGTTTGTTTTAAGTTCTCTCTGTCAATCTTATCTGAAACGAAGTTTGGCAATCCTGCTGCAATTAGATCAATAGGCGTTCCTGTATCAATACTTCTACTTATTTCCAATAGGAGCCTTTCTTTCTTTGTAGCATAGTCTAGCAATGATCTCATTTGGTATTTGAACAAGAAGGCATATCTAATTGGTGACCAGCCTTTATTTGCACAAGTAGAGCAAAAGTTTTGTTTCCATGTTTTCCATTCTGTTTCTAAAGGGTATTTAATCATCATACTTTGGTATCAATCCAAACAACACTTGTCTAGGCAATGTTTTAGAATCATAATTTTCCTCTCATCTTCTTTTATGTCAAGACATATACATTCTTTTTCAAATTCATTCATCCACTCAGAAGCATTTGTATTTTTATTAGCAAATTTCCCGATTATAAATTGTTCTGCAATCTTAGCTAAGTTTTTACTTTTATTTTCTTGTTGTGTTTCCATTAATTTTTCTAGTACTTTTGTTAGTGATTCTTCTGTACTACTCGATTTTTTTTATACATCAGCATTTTCTGTGATTTCTTCCAAGTAACAATCATTGAATTGTATATTACCTTGTTCATCTATATAAATTTCTGAGAATTCATCTGTCATGCCAATCCAGATTTTCCTTGACTGGTGTCTTCTTGTCAGCGTATTCTTTATTTTACCGTAAGCAGGTGTATTAGTGAGTGTTTTGTGCATGTGTACTGGTTGGTTCTGGGTAGGTATAGCAAACACGTGGCCGTCTGGAGTCTCAATTGAGATTATGTGCGTTACGTTTGTTTTCCCATCTTGTGTTGATTTTACTACAAACTCAAGTTTTAGCTTGTCTATCGTGAATGTTTAACGATAATGTTGTTTTGTAATGAGAGTTTTTGTGTCAGGATAGAGATTGGTTATATTGACAATTGTTTCTCTGTAAACACAGTATTTATTTTTATTATTATTATTACTGTATAACTTATAAACTACTATTTACACTTCTTACCTGTAAACACAGAAACAACATTCAGTGTCAATTGTTCACAGGTCTTACTATTATTATACGCTATTGTTTTACCTTCTTTGTTATTCGCCTGCCACCTTATTCATCCGCGTCAGCGCGAGAAATTCGGATGCAGGAAGTATGACGCTTCCTTACATATATATGTACGCAGCAATCATTAATTCACCGATCCTTCTCCTGAGTCCTCGTCCTGCGATCCTTCTCCTGAGTCCTCGTCCAGCTATCCTTTTCCTGAGTCCTCGTCCAGCGATGATCGTCCCTCGATCCGGTTCAGCATATGAAGACCCGTGGGCAAGATGCATGTGATCAACGATTATTAACAGGTACGGTCGTCGAGATCAGCTTTTCCGGCATTCTGGAAACCGTGCGGAAACCCCAAGAGGGATAAGATGCACTGATTCTAATGCCCCGAGTAAAGAAATGTTTTTTTTTTTTATAATTTTTACTATTATTTTACAATTTGTCCATAGGACATTAGGTAAATTCTAATGTAAGTTACTGGTTACATAACACGTGGGTGACATTTTCCAATGAAAAGTCTCCGCAGGATGATTGTTTCATTTTAACTACTTTGTGGGTATAGGTCAGCTGGATGTATCCTTCGTAGTCTTCGTGCGATGCAGGTTGTGTGTATCTCCGCAACCAGCTGGTCCGGATGTGCTTTCGTTCTTTCTTTATGATTCATGGCATATCTTCTGATTTCCTCCTTAACCGTTGGGACTTCGAAGTTCTTACTTATGTCGTCATTTTTAACGTACCACGGTGCATTAACTACTGTTCTCAGTATTTTTGATTGCCGTGACTCCAGTTTTGCTATGTGACTCATTACAGCATAACGGTATTCCGTAGGTCCATATTGGTTTTATGATTGTTTTGTAAATTTTTAATTTATTTTCTATGCTGAGTTTGGACTTTTTGCTGGTTAGCCAATACATTTGTCGTCTTTTAAATCTTATGTTATCTGTTATTGCCTTAATGTGATACTTCCATGTGAGTCTTGAGCTCAAGTGGAACCCTAAATATTTAATTCGTTTTGTCTGAGGTACAATCATATTATTTAGTGTGATGTCCGATGGTTTCTTTTTACGAAGTGTGAATGTGATGTTTTTTTTTTTAAAGTTGTTTATTGAAGCTTTTAGTTTTACATGAGTTATTCCCAATAAACGGGGGCTTAAGAATTAACAATTTAAACTTATATCCTAATGGTCCAATTGAACATCTCCAGGCTATACAATATCAAATGTATTATACATATATAAATGGATATGACCATTACATTATCGTAGCAACGAAAAAAAAGGAAATGATTTATCAGGAGAAGTATATAAGTACAAGGTACTACAAAAAAACCTGACTACATATAGTGTTAAATGAAATGTTAAATATTAAAAATTAGGAACTAAGTATTAAAGAAAGATATAAGGCAGTGTAAGAATGATATTAAGTGGCACTTCTTTATTGTAAGTGTTATGTAGGTGCATGATTTTCCCACCATGGGAATTTTTTCTTGCGAAATAGAGCTTGCGGAGAACTGTCAGCGTCAGCGATTGAGATATCGTAAATGAGGTTTGATAAGTCATCTGTGTAATCGTCTGGGCTATATGTAATATTTTTAGAATTACGATTGCGACGTGTATGGTAAAATATAGGAATATTTTTATTCTTTTGGAGGTAGTTATTTTTGTCCAAATAAATAAATGCTTTGGGTGGTATATAATTTGATTCCATAGATTTCTGTATATGTGGCGTATTTGTTTGTAGTATTCCTGATATTAATGGATTACTGGACATTGTTAGTGCTCTAGTGAAGTGGTTTCTAGTAAAAGAAAAAGAAATATATACGACTAAACTTACAGTTATTGTATAAAGTTCTATTCCTTACGTATTTGATACCCCCATTGGTAAGCGGTATAAGGAAAAACATGCTCTAAGAACATGGCGTTCAAATATTCTTAAAAGGATAGACACGGGTAATCCAGCGCTCTGTAATCCGACAAAATCTGGCAAAATCCGACAAAATCTGACCACGTACGGGTGCAGGCCCTCGCTCCGCTTCTGAATGCCGTTTCCGTCCGGCCCATGTTTCTACAAATTTTTATAAAAACTTAAGTCATTATAGTTTGTTAATAATAATTTAATTATATTAAACATTGCAAAAACAAAACAAAACATAACAAAACATGATACAAAAGTAAAAAAAGTAAAAAAAAAATAAGTGACTCTTACCGGGAACGATCCGCGTCCAGCGCAAAAAATCGACTTCGCAACCTGGACTCCACCGACTGCGCCACGCTGCTTTTTTTTTGAAAACATACGTTTATTGCGCCTGAACAATTATAAATATATATACAAATGGTACAATAAACTTAAACGTACAAATGGTTACATTAAATATATACAAACTAGACTAATGGCTCAGCGCAGAGCACGCGTAGTCTTAACCCTAGATCTATGAGTTACTGTACTTAATGCTACGTCAATATTACATAAAGGAGAAATTTTTATATATAGTTGGGTTGGGATTATGTATAGAAAACGGCACGAGGAAAAAACTATACATACGTTGAAATTGGAAGGGTTGGAGTGGGTAATTGGGGGGGAGGGGGTGGGGAGGTGTAGAGTATATATTTTAGTAAAAATAGAACCTTAATCTAAGTTTATACACTAAAAATCAAAAATAATACTCTTCCCGGCGGGGAATTGAACCCCGGTCTCCCGCGTGACAGGCGGGGATTACTGACCACTATACTACCGAGGAAGCCGCAATAGTTATTAATAAGTAAATGAGACAGTAGATACTGTCTGTGTCAATATGTATTATTAATTTAATTATTACTATCTAACTTAATTGTAACTACGGAGTAGTTAATGTCTTTAAAGCTACTTAAATTTAAACGTTGCGTGTTACATTGTGTGTTGTGTGTGTATAATACTGTGACGTGGCAGATTCCCCTTCACAAAGAGGTGCACTCTCCACGGGGAACGAGACCGACCAAGATCGAGAGCGCCAGCAGAAGAAGAGCAATAGCGTTGGGCTAACGACGGCAACACCGAGCGATGCGGCTGAGAGGCTACCGATCCCGTCCAACCCAGCGCCGGCTGCACGGACTGGCCAGACGAAGCTCAAATGCACAGGGGCTGGAGGATCTTGGTAACAGCTCCTGGACTCCGCTACGACCTTCAGGGGGCAGGAGGCCGTTTAGGATAGCGAAGTCAGCCGGGTTCTCGAGTGCACCGAGACCCGGCCCGCTCCAGAGTCTTCGAGGGATGCCAGCACCGACACGCCACCAAAGTCGCCGAGGGACGAGACTGGACAGCCGCCGATGACGAGCGCGCCGATAACGCGATTTGAATTTGGCCGCCATAAGGTGACGTGTGCCGCCGAGCATTGAGGTGAGGCTTGGGGGAAGCGCGTGAGTCAACGCTTGCGACGAGCTCGCGTAGCTCGTCCTATTTCGTCAGTGTCACACGTGGTGGACGGTACGGTAAGCGCTTCCTCCTTTACCTCACGC
>NC_071976.1:13538756-13557718 GCF_026283585.1 Hylaeus volcanicus
AGCTGTCCACACCAGAGGCTATTTCGGGGACATAATCGGGAACCAGGGAGTCCGAACCGGCAGTTTTCAGGTAGGGCCCACTGGTTGGGTTCCCTTTTGTAGCGTGCGTGGGTGCAAGAGTGCGGATCGTGTGTGTGTGTCCGCGAGCGTGCTCCCCTTTTCGTCCGCGACAGGACCACCACCGGAGGGAACTCCGTTAGACTTCCCTCCGTCCGTTTCGCGAATCTCCCGCGTGACCTTGCGCGGTTTGAGAACGCGCCGCGTTTCGAAGAAGAGGGCCCCTTCGAAACGCGAAACCGTTAATTCTCGGTATAATCTTTGCGATTGTATTTAATTCTAGGGCGAACTATTTGTTTGCGAGGTCCCCTATAGAGTTGAGTCGCGCCGGTAACGTATTTGTTTCCTTTCTGTCGAATACTTTCTTTTCTATCGGGAATTCCGCGTCGTGTATCCCTTTCGGCACGTAGTCGCCACACCCTTTCCTCAACGGTGTGTGTACCGCGGAATTCCCCCGCGTCGGTTTCGATTAAACGTACGCGGATCAAAATTTATTTCCCCTTTCGACCTCCCCTGAGTTTCGTTCTCCGTAAAGCAGCCGGAAGGACGAAAGTAACGGACACGTGCACTTGGCACTGGCGCCCAATTCTTCTAAATAAATTCGTCCGTGGGAATTGTGCGACCGAGCGTGTCGAGTAGCGGCTTTCCCGGCCGCCCACGCGAGGTACGTCACAGTGTAAAAATCTTTCGTAATTGTTGCGATGATCTCTACTGTTTTGCGAGAGTTGCTATTGTAAACAGTTATTGGTGGGGGTCGTGAAATTTTTGTGTAATCTGTCAAGGGTACCGTTACCTCGTCTGTGAACCTCGGCATCTTCTTCGGTAGCGTTGGTTGGGCGATGGATCTACCTGCTGCCTGATCAAAGGGGCGGCGATCCTCTTGCCTTTGTTTCCAGTTGCGCTGGTTTGGACTTTGGTCTTCTTCTTTGTTAGGACTTTTCTCCAGTCGCTATTGTGCTCAGCCGTCGCGTCTAACATGGCGACGTCCTCGGGCACGCTGGGTGACGTTGCTGGTTTTCGCAGGGGCGCCTTTGTCTCCTGTAGTCTCCGTTCGGCTGCTTCCTTCGTCTCCCTGATTTTTCTTTCTTCAGCGAGCTGCTTGGAGGGCTCGCTGATGGTGTTATTTAAATTGCTAATCATTTTTAGCGATTCATCGTACGACGGCTTGTCGTCGCTTGGCACTTTATCCTTGGGTTTCGCCTTCATTTTGGCGGTTTCCGGCAACGCTGGAACCTTGCGCGTGGTCAACCTTGGCGCGGGGTTTAGCCTCTTTACATTTGATTTGGACTTGATATATTCTCTCGTGAGAGACGAGAGAATGATGTCGTCTGTTTCTATAACATTTTTGTCCGTCGTGATGATATGTGACGGGTGAGCACTTTTCTCTTTATTCACGGTTTTGAATACGCCTTGTTGTGCTACACTTGTAGGGGATGCATCCCCTAATTCTTTGAACACTGTCTCAATTGTTTTTGTTTGGTTAATTATTATTATTAAAGCACTGTAATTTATACAAATCGACGAAGATTCACTAGCGTGTCACAAAAGTCATGTAGGCTGTCACCGTTATTCCTTGTGGGGCGGGGAATAGAATACGCCCACAGTAGTCCCTGCTTGTTGTAAGAGGCGACTA
Source organism: Hylaeus volcanicus (assembly GCF_026283585.1). Taxonomy (NCBI): domain Eukaryota; kingdom Metazoa; phylum Arthropoda; class Insecta; order Hymenoptera; family Colletidae; genus Hylaeus; species Hylaeus volcanicus. The sequence continues at coordinate 13,540,447 of NC_071976.1, forward strand.
AAAAGGACAGGACGGACTGCGGGTTGTGGCGCCCGCGGTCAGGTGCGGAGGACCTTACGCTCCCCACCGGAGGAGACATTCCGCCAGCATATGGCGGATGTGGCGCGGGGCAAAGGTAGTGTTTGCTAGAGATCCCGGAGCTGCCTCTTCAGCGCCGAGTCCGGCCACCGTGGAGTTTTAGTGGGTATTCCTCTCCTTCTGAGGGGCGAGTCCCACACTACCCCCTCCTTTCGAGGGGGTGTGCGAAAAAGCATTTCTCCACGTATATATATATATAAAAGGATGTCGCCGTTAGCGGCACTTCACAAATCGGTAGCGGAGCGTACCGGTAACACGTTCGACCTCTGCGAAGGTAGGCGAGCGAATGCCACGCTGCCTCTATGATATCTCCGACTCTTGTATGGTCGACACTCGTAAATCGAAATTTAGCTATTTTTAAAAATTTATTTCTCGAAAATGAAAGACAGTCGCGCCTTCTCACTTGCAGAGATTGTTCTACATACCCTTCCTTTCAACATATGAAAAAAATTTGATTAACAAATTCGGGGGGTACTAGGCGATGTCTCTTTGTGAGTTCGATCTCGTTCAAAAAGCGCTCGTCCGGATCGCGACCTAGCTTCGTGAGCTGTTGAACGTTTTCGAAACGGCATTTTCTCCGCGTCGCCCATAAATTATTGTAAATACTACCCGAACTGTATTATATGTGGTATCATTGTAATCAGAAAAATGTCACAAATGTAATATTGAAAATCTCGCTTATTCGGCTAGACTCTTACTTTCAGGTATCGCGGCATCACGCAGCCTACTCGTAGGCACACGGACATGCCTCCGAGCGTTGCATGTGTGAGTGTGTCTCGGCACGGCTGCTCGCACCAACGATACTACATTGTCGTTGTCACATTCAGACGTCTCGCTTGCTTATAAAGCCTACCTTACCTTACCAGCATCATATTTTGAACAGCAGAAATTGCATTCAGCTCCCCTACTGGCTAAATGTTTTACTTAATTTACTTCTTCTAGTGGCCGCTCGGTTTTTATCTCGCGTCGATCTTTTCGGCGACGGAGTCCACTTCCTTAATGGTCTTGATCTCGGAATACGTATCCTTGATTTTTACGACAAAGGTTCGGTCTCTTAGATATGATGCGAGTAGATTGAGTATTTGTCTGGGAAAGTGCGTTCTTATTGTATGTAAGAGCCCTTCGTGCCACACTTTATCAAATGCTTTTTCAATATCCATGAAAAGTGCTGTGCAATATTGTTTTTTTTCTAATGCTACTAGTATTTCATTGACAAGCCTGTGTGATTATTCAATGGTAGAGTGTTTGTTTCTAAACCCAAATTGATGGGGTGGTATTAACATCTCTTTTTCTATCAAAGGTTTAAGACGACTGTATATCAGTTTCTCTAGTATTTTTGAAAGTATCGGGAGAAGCGATATTGGTCTGTAGGATGAAGTTTGGTGCGGATCTTTGCCAGGTTTAAGCAGCATTATAATTTGTGCTAATTTCCACATGGACGGAAAGTATTGCACTCTTAAGATTGCATTGTGTATTATTGTAATTTGTCGGATTGCCTTTGGTGGTAATTGCTTTAGGATTTTTCCATTAATGAGGTCAATACCTGGTGACTTGGTGTTTTTGGTACTTTTTATGGTATCACGAATCTCTTTGGCAGTTGCAGCAAGTATAGAATAGCGTTCCTCTGTTGGGTTACTATTAGTAGCTAGATTCCTTATAGTTACATCTGCTTCATTACCTGTGTTGCTAGTGTTAGCATTGTGTGGTGTAAATGTGTTGAAGAGATAGCTAGCAAATTCCTCAGCCTGTTCTTTATTGCTTCTTGCCCATGTTCTGTCAGTTTTTCTAATTGCTAAAATTGTTTTTGCTGTTTTTTTAATTTTATTTGTAGCTTTCCAAAGAGAATAGTTAGAGTTTTCATGTGTAGAGAGTGATTCCAGAAATTTTGTGAATTCGCTGTGTTGTGGTTGTTTATGCTGTTTTTAACTTCTTTTGTTATTTTATTTAAGTACTTCCTATTTACTATGGTTCTGTGGTTCTGCCATTTTGCTTTAGCTTTCATTTTTTCTTTAATTTTATCGAGAATATTTGCCGGAACTGTTTTATTTTGTCTATGCTGGTTTGAAAGTGGTAATTGCCCAGGCTGCTTCCTGAATAATTTTTGTTAACGACGCTACTGCTTGTTCAATATCTTCGGGTGTTATGAGCGGAATATTGCAGTTGACGTTATTCTCAACGAGTGTTTGGAATTTTTCCCAGTCGGTTGTTTTATTACAGAGTATCATTGGATCACTATAGCATATTGGTGTGCTAGTATATTGTATTATTAGTGGTGTATGGTCAGAGCTAAGATCAAGACTGGACGTTATGTTTAATTTGTTTATACTAAGTCCTTTCACTACTGCGAAATTAAGTACATCCGGGATTTTATTTATGTCTGTTGGCCAGTGAGTTGGTCTTCTTCCTGTTAATATAGCGTAATTTTTATTTCTGATACTTGTTTCGAGTGCCTTACCTCTAGTTGTGATGATCCTTGAGCCCCATATGGTATGCTTAGCATTATAGTCACCGGCTGCAATAAATTTGTCACCTAGAGATTCAAAGTATTCTTGCCATTTTTGTGGAGTCACACTATGTCTTGGTAGTGCGTATATAGCTGAAATTTGGAACGAGTTGCTAACAGTTTGCACTGTAATTGTAGTTGCTTGGATGTGTTTTTGGCGAATTTGACTGTGTAAGTGATGCTTGATATCGTTTTTTATTATGACCGCTGTACCTCCGCATGCATTCCCTGAAGGATGTTTAGTATCGTATATGGTGTAGTATGGAATCTTTATGTAACTTTTTGTAGTAAAATGTGTCTCCGAAATAAGGAATATATCAATGTTGTTGTTGTATAAAAATGTCCTCGTTTCCATGATTCTTTGTTGCAGGTCGGTGGAATTCCAGAATGCTATTTTTAGTGTAGCCATTTTTATTTTTGTGCTAGCGTGTTTGTGAGTAGTTGTAACATTGTTGTAATTTTCTGTGTTTGTTGCCTGAGTATTGCGTTTTGTTCCATTATCATTTTCGTTATATTTTTGAGTTTTTGATGGATTGTTTAAGGAGTTCCTTCATTTCTGTGGTGTCATTATTGTATTTTTGGTCTGGTTCGTTTGATAATACTGCATTGGTGGTCGCCTGTGTGTCAGTTCGAAAGTCAGAGAGTTTTGTATTCTTGTGATTAGTATTTGCAGTAAAGTATGCATTGTGTTCGGTATTAGTTTCTGTGGTTTTCAGTTGTAAGTTTTGTTGTGAGCATGTCCTACGTCGCAGCGGTGGGAAGAGCTTTTTTGCAGCTGCTTCCGAATTTCGCAGCCTTTGTAACTGGGCGGGTGATTTCCATTGCAGTTGCAATATTTTACTGTATCTATTTTACTTACAAGCGGACAATTGGTTGATAAATGATTTTGTGCGCATTTCACACATGCTGGAGTTCTATTGCAATAATTTTTTGTGTGTCCGTATTGCTGGCATCGGATGCACTGCGGGATATCTTTCTTGTGACGAGGCGGCTCAATGTTAACTATAATATTTAATATTTTATTGATGTTGAAAATATCCTTGTTATTGTTTTTGGGCTCAAGTTCTATCAAAAATAGCGGTAAAGGTTGCTTTGTGTCATATTTAGTCATATTATTTACTGTTCTTACCTCGTGTCCTAGTTTATTTAGTTCAGCTTTGATGTTTGCAATATTAGTTCTGGGATGCAAACCTCTGATAACTGCTTTGTAACTTTTCTCTGTTTTCAATTGGTATGTGTGGTAGGCTGCATTTTTTGCCTAAGTGCTTGTGTTACTTTGCGGAAAATTTCAGGAGCGTTTGTTTGTATTTTCATCTGGTCCAGTTTTATTTGTGTTATGATATAGTTTTCTGTACCTACGGTTTGATTTAGTAATTCAATGAGGGGTCTATTATTTTTCCATCTACATAAATTGGAGGTGGTTTAATGGCACGAGGTGTAGTTTCATTGTTTGCGTCCATGTCCACTTCTTCTTCGAGCGAACTAAAGGTATTGCCGAGCGGAATATCCTGCAACCACTGTTGAGTTTCTTCTATACTTGCGAATGGAGATATTTTGCGCTTTTTGTTATGTGTAATGTTTGTCCAATTATTGTTTCGTTCGTTGCCATTTCTTTGTCTATCGCTTACTATAGTGTTCTGTGAACTATTCCACCCACTTGTGCTTGAGTTTTCCGGATCTAGATTTTCCTGTTGGTGGTTTAGCGTATTTGAAGTTTTCGTTATCACGTATGTTTCGCCGCTGACGATTATTTCGATTGGCTCGATTCCATATGCCATGTTATTGTTCACTGGCGGTTAGCCGGCTATCACTCGGTAGTCGCACAAACACCTGTAATGTTTACTTCAAGAGCATTCTATTACACGTCTGTATCGTTCGACTGCTTGAGCAGAACTGGATAAAATTATTTAATGTTGGAAAGATCCTACCGCTGTCACCAGTTTTGTTGCGCGTCCGTGCAGTTTTATTTTTAAGGATTTAGAGTTTTACTGGCGTTCACGCCGCACGTGACAAGATTATTAGAACTGCGTGCGACTTAGCCAGGAATAAGTTAATTTAAGATAAATTGAGAAATGTAATATTAACTTTATTATAACTGCTTAAATATAACTAATTTAACACAAACGTTGAATTTCTTTACTTTAAATACAAGCTTTTACAATAGACGTCTATACTGGTTAACGGTCGCTATGCGAGTGCGTATTAACAAATTGTTTTAAATAAAATGCAATAAAAAAAAACGAAATACCGTAAATTCAAGAAAATCGTAGTTGGTGCTAAACTAACTTCAAACAGAACTACCAAATGCAAAGGCTCATTCACATTCCATAACAACGGGCAAACGGGTCTCCGCTGCCATCTAGGAGTGACATGGGAATTAATTTATCTCTATCAAAAGTAGCGGTACGCAACACCTGCGCACCCTTTACGTCTTGGTGTCCTGGTTCTTTGTGAGCTTGGCCAAAGAGTATTAGATAGAGTGGAAGTTCCCATAAGAACGCTATATAAAAAATCGTATACGAGTTTCAGTGCCCTCTGCTGAGTGGGAACCGTATTAAGCACCCCCTCCTTTCGTCTCACTCCGCAAGTTGCTCCGTAGTTCGATAATCCCAGAAATCTCAGATCACAAATTTGAATTCTGTGAAATTGCATCACAATAAAGACGCATAACAAATCTTTTATGCTACAATTTATATTTTGTAATAACGTGATAAGTTAAAACATAGTGTATAAAGGGTATCATAAAAAAGTGTTGCGCGTCTTTATTGCGACAAGATTTCTGTAAAAAAGATTGAAGTTATATGATATAATGAAGTATATATAATTATGAACCATATGTTACAATTAAGTAATATAAGTTTATACTTACACTTAGTTATATAGTATAGTTACATTAGTTTATACTTAGGAATTATTTATACATAATAGTAAAAGTTAAGAGAGAGGTAGGATATAATAAATGATTGTACGGTATAAACATACAATATATTTTTTAAAATATGTATACACGATTATACAATTAAGTTTTTAAATTAATTAAAAATTAAAATTATTTAAATATTAAATTACATATGCGAATGCTCCTATTTTATCTGGCATCAATGTTCGCAAACTGGAGCCACTTGTCTCAGCTACAAAGGATAAAGTCATCCTTAATGTTTTTCCCTCACATTTGTAACAAATATTCACATAAAACATACTGTGTACTTACATAGCAGGATTTTTCGGTAATGAAAATAATATTACTCCAGCATCTCCTGCTTTACGCATGCAGTCTGCCATGGCACATTTATGTGGCATTTTATGTTAACTGTTAAGAAAGAAAATAATAAATACAAATATGTACATAACATGAAAACACAGCAGCATACTATAATTACATTTTATCAAATTATACATATATATAATTTATTAAATGTAGCATTAAGTTATGTATAAAATGCTTCGAATCAGCAGGTATATCAGCAGGCGAATAAGCTGGTATAACGATATAAGCACAGAAAATATAATACATATGTTTGCACTACACGCTCCAAACGATTCCTTAAAAGTTCGGTTTTGGGATACTAGAGGCGCTATAAATCGTATACGCATACCTTCCACTCTATCTAATACTCTTTGGCACTACTCTTGTGACCATGAAGCCTGATTTAATTCGCGCCCCCGAGGTTTGGCGGCGCCAGTGTCACTCTTTTACGTACTATTAAGTTCATATTCTGTGTAAGTTTATTCTATGGTGTATACACCCGGAAAATTTGAACATCACCTCACTCCATATATCCATATTTGGTCACTGCGATCTATTACAAACACACGAATGTTTTCAATTGTTTTGAAGCTAACCGCACGATCGATCGCGATCGATAATTCAACGATTGTCAGGAAGGGAGAATTTTCTCGAGCTTCCCCCGAAGGTATCATAGAAAAATAAAAGATCCCCATAAAAAAACTACAAGAAAGTAGAAAAAGATGTGAAATCTAAATGAGCTGCTAGTACATGAAAGTCCTTTCCAATAAAGTGCAAAGGCGACACTGTGTAACACAATGTAAAATTCAGTGGTTTTCAACTATGCGCAGGTAGAATGCTGTGTTCAACAGTGCGGACGTTCAGATCTTAATGACAATTCATGTAAAGTGACTGATCCGCAGTTTGGCGGTGAAATGAAGAAGCTAAATAGTGTATCATCCACAAACTGAGACTGTTTAAAAATTTGCCTAGATGTCCGCGGCCTGGAAGTCAAATGCTAGGCGTGGCCAGGCAAGGCATTCTCATATCATCAAGACCCATGCTTTCTCTCTTGCAGGCTTTCACATAATTTGTCAATTTAAAACTCTTACGATATGAGTACATTTCCATTGTATTGCGCTTTAAATTATTTCTAAGGTCATTCGTCGGCACCGATACCTTTCCTCTCACAAGCTTTCAGATAATTTGTCAGTTTAAAACTCTGACAATATCAGTACACTTTCATTATTTTGCGTTTTAAAATAATTAATTCTTGTTCATCGACACGACCTTGCCTGGCCACGCCAAGCATTTGACTTCCAGGGCGCGGATATCTAGGCAAATTTTTAAACAGTCTCAGTTTGTGGATGATACACTATTTAGCTTCTTCATTTCACCGCCAAACTGCGGAGCAGTCACTTTACATGAATTGTCATTAGGATCTGAACGTCCGCACTGTTGAACACAGCATTCTAGCTGCGCATAGTTGAAAACCACCGAATTTTACATTGTATTACACAGTGCCGCCTTTGCATTTTATTGGAAAGGACTTTCATGTACTGGCAGCTCATTTAGATTTCACATCTTTTTCTACTTTCTTGTAGTTTTTTTATGGGGATCTTTTATTTTTCTATGATAACTCTTTGAGTCTTCCACTTTTTCATGTACTTGGCGTAATTTTCTTACTTTTTTGAAGTTTTTTATGGGGATCTCACTTCTTTTTACAAAGATAATTTGTATAGTGAATGACTTCAAATAATAGAAAATGGGAGATCAGTTTGAATCCTTTAAGGTTTCAAAAGTACGCGGAACGCATTGCAGGAAGTCTCATTGCAAGAAATTTATTAAAGAAAAAATGTAATCACTTTATCAGTAACATTTAAATGCAACAAGACTTTCTGTCATGTGTCGTGGGTACTTTTGAGAAATTAAAGGACTAAGTCTGAGCTCTCTTTTTCTATGTTATTGTAATACAATAAATTATGTGTTACAAATAGTGGATCTCTGTTCATTTTCTCATTTTTAAAACTTTTTGCAACAAAACTTTCTGTCATACATTGTGTGTACTTTTGAAAATTCTAAGGACTGAACCTGATATTGCAATACGATAAATTGTACGTTACAAATAGTGGATTTCTTTTTTCATTTCTCGCTTCATCTTTAACATTCGAATTTCTTGTAACAAGACTTTCTGCCACACGGTCTGCGTACTTCTGAACTTTATTCTAATATAATAAATTATGCGTTACAAATAGTTGATTTCTTTTTTTCATTTCCTGCTTCATCTTTAACATTTAAATTTCTTGCAGTGAGACATCCTGCCATGCATTCTGTATGCTTTTGGAAACTTAAAGGACTGAAGCTGGTATCTTTCCTATATCTGGCTTCAGACACATTATGTATATTGTAAAATTTACGCTTACTATAATAAAAGACAAATGTTTTTTTTATTTTAAGCTCTACATTAATTTGCAAGTAAAATATGGTTTTTATGTGTTACTTACAAATAAAATTAATGTCATGTGAAATATATATATTCACTTTTGTTACTCTCTCTCCCTTTTTTTTACAGTTTATACGTACACAGAACGCGTGACAGAAAGTCTTGTTGCAAGCAATTTAAATGTTTATCATAAAGTGAAAATAAAAAAAGTAGTCCACTATTTATAACACACAATTTATTGTATTAGAACACTTATTCTTATTGCATAATGTTTCTTATTTGCACAAAATGAACATTTACTGAAATTTGTATTATGAACTGCACACTCAAACACCAAATTTATATATTTCTTTCCACAAAGACATGGTAGATATTTTATCTCTTATAACCATAAACTTCCCAATACAATATCGCTACACGTAGCCTTTAAAATAATTATTCAATTTGCAGCGTCCAAATGTCACCAATATAAACTGACAGGTTATACAGGTTAGAAATGAACAAGTGGCGTGAGCGGTAGCCATGTTACAATTCCGGGCGACGAGTCCTGCTGACTGATTCCGAGAGTCGACGAATCGACGAGCGGCCTTAGCTCCTATTGGCTAAGTGTTGACGAAAAGAATAAGAATCAGAATCAGAAGAAAAATCTACAATTTCTGACCGATTCATGACATGATATTACGATATCTCAGTTGTACATGGACCGATTTTATTGATTTTGGTTTTATTAGAAAGCTTATATGCGACTTACATTAGAAAAATGCATTTTGGATTTAGAAAATACATCAGGCGTGACGAGATATTAATGACAGAAGTTTCGGGTTAGGTTGGAATCGCAGTTTTACAAGTAAAAGATACGTGGTAGCGCTAGCGCCAGTATACACAGTGGCGTATAATTTTTCATATACTTGGCTAGAGACGCTACCGCGTCTCTAGATCAATTAGGATTAAGACGATAAATTAAGATACAAAAACACAGCGAACGTTTACCGAGTCGTCGACCGTGGGAACCGCGGTCCCACGCTGCCACCAACAACAGTCGCGGACGTAAACACTGGCTGCCGATGCCAGACAACACCGACAAATACATACCATTTCGGCAACGCGGCCCAAATGATTATATAAGGTGGCTCGTTGAAGATCGAAATCAGAAATCCCCGCAGTGTCGAGCCGCACAGACGACGAAGTCGAATACCTCGCACGAAGTCTGCTTCCTTCCGATCCAAGCGCACGGTGAGTATCCAATCTCCTGCACTTGTTTCCTACCGCTTTCATCTGCACGGAGAGTATCCGTTCTCGTGCAATGATTTCCAACCGAAAACCAAGCGCACGGAGAGTATCCGTTCTCGAGCACTTGCACCCCACCGAAAACCAAGCGCACGGAGAGTATCCGTTCTCGTGCACTTGCATCCCACCGGAAACCAAGCGCACGGAGATTATCCGTTCTCGTGCCTTCGTTTCTTCGCCGCAATCACGTCGATGCGACGCGGCGCCGTTTAATTGTCTTTAGTTTTTAGTTTTGTTCTAGATTTAAATATAGTGTAAATTTGGACTCCAGCGAGAGCTGGGAAATAACTAACTAGATCCTAGGGAATCGTGTCCAGCGCTTTATTTCACTGAGGAACCCACTCCCCTCTACCAAGTATCGAGAGCGAGTCGAGGTGGTGCAATTGCACCTGGCGCCCAAGAAACCGTCAGTGGCGAGGAGGAACGAGTCGTCCTTGAGAATCCACGTCACAACATATACATATAATAAAATAAAATATAAACATAACATTTATACACTACATGTAAATGAGAAGACCTCCAACATTTAATGTATATACAATGTTATATAATTTGGTTAATACAGATCAATCCGTGCTCACCGTTGGATGCCAGGACAATGTGGGACTTCAGGACAACGTGGGATTTCAGGACAACGTGGGACTTCAGGACAGCCTGGGACTGAAGGGCTTCATTGATCCTGATACCAGTAGAGACTCCGGCGCCTATAATGTGTTTTCTGCTTCATCCAGAGATTAGTGTATTACCTTACAATAATATTATCTTCTATTGCATTCCTTTTTTTAGTTATGATAGGTATTCAGTATTATATGTGTCATTTAAAAGGTGCTTCTATTAATTCTTCGTTACAATTACAGATTGTGCTGTCCAAAGGGGTCGACTCCAAGCAGCCAGCAGGAAATGCTTTAAAGGTATTAAGTATTTTTTTTATTATATATTTTATTGCATTTTTTATTATATATTTTATTGCATTTTTTATTATATATTTTTATTGTACATTTTTCCGTATTTTTATTGTATATTTATTGTATTTTTTATTATATATTTTCATTGTATATTTTATTGCATTTTTTTATTATATATTTTTATTGTACATTTTACCGTATTTTTATTGTATATTTCATTGTATTTTTATTATGTATATTTTTTAAATATAGCGTATGTATATATTTATTATATATTTTATTATATTTTTATTATATTTTTATTATATATATTTTTTATTGTATATTGTATTGTATATTTTTATTACATTTATGTATAATAAATTTAATTTCATAAAGCAGGGCCTTTTTTTTCCTTCCTTTACTTTTTAGTCAGTTTCATTTTAAAGCAGGTACAAATACACATATATAGGACCATGGTGTTGTGTGTGTGGCTCACTGATTACGTTGTATGTGGTAGTAACGACACTGGCGCCGCCAAACGTCGAGGGCGCGAATTAAAACGGGCTTCAACGCGAAATACGATAGCTTGGTGGCCCTGCGTTTAACGATATACGCAGGTATAACGATATAAGCACAGAAAATATAATACATATGTTTGCACTGCACGCTCTAAACGATTCCTTAAAAGTTCGGTTCTCGGACTTCCGATTTAATGGCCGAGGTGTGTGGACGTGTTTGAGAAACGTGCCGAAAATTATCACGAAAAACCGGGGAAAAGAATAAGGTGAAGTGCAACCCGAGAGGAAAAGTGACTGAGGGGTAGGGACTTTAGGAAAAAAAGGGACACAGTCTATTCTAAGGGCATAAAGTCCCTAGAACAAGTTTTCTTGGGACTAGCAGGTGTGGGGAGTACGGGTAGAGACTCCGGGTAAATACCCCTTTGTTACTTATTTAAAGGTTTTAAATAACATTGAATAGGGAGTGGGTGTCTAATGAGTGCATTCCCCGCGGGGGAACCCGCATTGAAAGGAAAGTTTATTTAAAAAATGGAAGACAGTAGGAAAAAAGAAATAGGAAAGGAACCCAGAATGAAGACAACGGAAGAGGAAATGAAGAAGGTTATTGATGATAAAGGAAAGGAAACGGAAATAGAAGCTGTAAAATCAAAGAAAAACTAAGGAAAATGAAGGTAAAGGACTATGTCAGAATTTCGAGATTTTAGAGGAATACAAGGCCATTGTAAACAAAATGAGTAATAAATGAGAGAAAATACCGGAACAAAGGATAGAGGGAGCCATCTGTGATGTAGCTGCGGCCACGTCCAATCAGGTGTTAGAAGTCAGGGAACCAACCAATACCGCAACGGCAAGGACAGGAAATAAGCACTCTCTGAAGGAAGCACAGACCTGGACTTCCCGTCATGGCGCCGGGGAGTTGAGTTGGGAGACGAATGGGAGAGTGATTTTGTGTCGGAAAAGTGGTATATAGGACCGAAACCAGGAAGTAAGTGGGTCGCTGTGTAGTGACAGGAGTGGGAGAGTGCAAGAGCAGAAAGAAAAACGCAAGTGTAAGTAGTGAGGAAAACCAGCTTCTCTCCCGGGGAAGGGGCTTCTCTCTCCGGGAGAATAGGGGAGGGGCAGCCCAGTGGAAGGGGTATAAACAAAGAAATCATGGCGGGCATAGGGAATAATAAATTTCCTAGACTGGTCAATACAAGAGTGGAGGAGATCATTGGAAGGTTCGACAACGGAACCTTAAAGAAACGGAAGGTGGCAGACAGATCGCCGGATGTAACGGAAAGTGAGGAAGAGTGGGCGGAAGTCCAGAGAAAGGGAAGAGTAGAAGAAAGCAACAGATCAAATGAAATAGCGACGCATAAGCACGAGGTCAGATAAAAAAATTGAAAGAAGTACGTAGGAAGTGAAACAGTGGATAGGAAAGAGAATATAGGGAAAAGGTCCATAGAAAAAGAAGTTAGAGAGAAAAATAATAATTATAATACCAATAGTCTCCAAGAGAATAAGGGATATAAAGACGCACGTGTCCAAGCGGTAATAACAACGAATTCAGGTAAGAGCACCAAACTAACTGAACTCTACAGAGTCGACTAAGATGAGGAGGAGGTAAATTCTAGAGAGGACGAATACCTCAAACTCTGTGAATGATTTCAAAGTAGCGTCAAAAATAAAAAAAATTAACTATATAAGAATTTTCAAAAACATAAACACATTTAATTCACAGATCGAATCGATTAGAATGATTACATATAGAGGAGCAGAAATAAAATTCAAAGATCCACACCGAGGCTGAGTAAAGGAACTACAAAGCAGAAAAAAGATAGCATGGAATTCCGGATCCCATTCAGGGCGCAGGAAAGATGGGGTGTCACGAGGGAATGGGAATTCTCACCAGCCGAACTCATCCAGGAAGCAGAGGAGGGACAAGGACTAATCTCAACCGAAAGGCTAAAGAAGCGCGTCAAAACAGAAAAAGGAACGGACTACAAAAAGACTGGTATGATTTTACTAAAATTTGCAGAAGACTCGCTTCCAACGAGGTTAACCATATATGTAGTGTTATAATTAATTTGATTTAATAAAATTGTATATATATATGGATTTTAACATTAGTTAGGAACTATATTAGAGTTACGTGAGATTATACTTAAAAGGCTACGACTTAAAACCACTACCGCGTCTTAACGACTTTTTTCTAGCGCGTCACGACAACTTAACTCGAGCGCGTGTCAGCTTAACTGCCCTTTCGGCTGGAACCTCCCCCTTTTAAACCTTACGTTCTCCCACCACGCAAACTTTGTCTAGGCGCATTCATGCCCAAATATGGGCATATTCGTCGTCGCCCTTGCTTTGCACCCCCATGAACTTCTCGCCTGGCCCGCTGGCCCATGGGTTTTCCCCATCCCTAGCTACCTGGAGGTCGCTTTCTCCCTCGCAATGTTTCCGTACAGTTTTCGATACTACACTCGGCCACTCTGATTATGACATCTGGCCTCAGATGTCCTCACTGTCACTCGACGCACTTTCACTTTCTTCGAGCAGGTCATCTTCTTCGTTTACGACCCATGGCTTCATATAGTCGGCTGCCGTAGACGTTGTTCGCGGACCCTCGTGTTCCCCGACTTTCTGCACTATGTAACGGTTATTCCGTAAAACTTTTGTTACACAGTAAGGTCCAAGGTACTTCGCATGAAATTTTAAGCCTGCAGTATGCTGCGTCCTCTTGATTGCAACCAGCTGGCCCTGCTTGTAGTCTGTTGCTTCTTTCCGATTCCTGTTGAATGATTTCCTGTTTTGTACTTGAACCTCGGCAATCTTCTCTTTCGCTCGTGCTCGCAAATCATTGCGTTCCTCGTTGAACATCGTAATCCACTCATCTTCTATCATTTGTCTAATTTCAGGATCTTCACATATTTTCATATGCGTTCCGAATAATAAATGGAAGGGCGTCGTATTTGTACTTCTATTCGGTGTAGCGTTTAAATACTTCTGTGCCAGCTCGAGATGTTTATACCATTGTTCCGGTTTCGATGCAGCTAATTTAGTTAATAATGGTATTAAGGTTCTATTAACTCTCTCGATTTGTCCGTTTGCTCGCGGCATTCCTGTCGTTATTAACACATGGCAAATCTCTTCTTGCTTACAGTAATCTTCGAAGGCGTCGGATGTGAAACTCGTGCCGCGGTCAGAAATAATTCTTCTTGGGTTTCCGAACACTGCAGACTGTTTCTTTAATCGAACAATAACTTCGGCTGAACTCGTCGATTTTGTCGCATACAACCATACAAATTTCGTAAATGCATCAATAACAGCAAAACTATGTCTATAAGATTTTTTCGTCGAGGGTAACGGACCCAAATGATCAATATGATATGTATCAAACGGTAATTCTCCCTTATCAATACTATTTAAAAGTCCTTCCTGTTTACCGTGTTTTCGCTCCGCTAAAATACAATGCACACAATTCCGTATAACTTTCTCTACCTGCTGACGTATTTCCTTAAACCAGTAATCCCTCTTTAATAGAGTCTCGGTCTTAGTCACCCCAAAGTGACCACGCTCGTGCGCTTGGCGAATTACCTGCACTTGCATTTGCTTGGGTACGATTATTAACGGAACGTCGTTTGCTTCTTTATACAACGTACCATTTCGTACAACATAACCATTCGCTCGGTGCTGTTCGATATTGTCTCAAATTTCTCGCAAACTAATGTCTTCTTCTTGAGATTTACGCAATCTAATAATAATTCCTTCATCACTCTCATCTATCGACATGACCGCAGGTATCGGGTTCTTACTTAATGGATCAACGTGTACCATGCTTTTTCCCGGCCTGTGTTCTACTTTATACTGAAATTCCTCGAGGAGAAGTGCCCATCTAGCTACGCGTACACACAAATCTTTCTTATTCATCGTTGACATAAATGCCTGACAATCTCTAACAATCTTAAATGGAATTCCTAACAAATAAATACGAAATCTCTTCAAGGCTTTTATAATTGCTAGAACTTCAAGTTCGTAGGATACTTTTCCTCGGTTGATGAAGTTTTCCCACTTGCGTAATAAACTGGATGAAACGCACCATCCTCGTTATCGTATTGCAATAAAATTGCTCCGTATCCTAAACTAGACGCGTCAGTGTGCAATTCGGTTTCGGCGCCTATACGATGTAATTTTAAGACTGGTGTACTACTCAGAATTAATTTAAGTTTATTAAATGCTTCTTGCTCTAACGCTCCAAATTTAAATTTATCACCTTTTCTTAACAAATTCGACAACGGTCTTCCAATAATGGAATACTGATGGATAAATTTTCGAAAGTATCCCGTTAGGCCTAAGAAACTTTGAACGTCTTTTATACACCGAGGTTTCGGGAATTTCATTACGGCCTTGGTTTTATGTTCCGACGGCTGAACGCATCCATCTTCAACAATGTGCCCTAAATATTCTACTCTTGTCCGCAAAAGATCGCATTTGCTCCAATTAATCAGCAACCCATACTGAGACGCTACATTCAACACACTTCTAAGGTTCTCAACTGCGTTTGCCATATTATCAGCTACGACTATTACGTCATCCAAGTACGTACGAGCAATGCCGGTTACTATTATTTCCCTACATACCGCGTTAATAAATTTTTGAAAAACAGCTGGTGAATTACAAAGCCCGAATGCCTTTAAAAATTCGTAGTGGCCGGTAGGCACAATGAAAGCTGTATATTTTCGGCTGTTTTCTTCAACGGGAACGTGAAAAAATCCGTTTTTTAAATCTAATTAAATATCGTCGCTTAGAATTATATTCATTTTAACCCCAACTTCGCGTGTTTTATTAGGCTTATAACTTTCTACTAAATCTTTGACTGTTTCTCTGTATTCGGGAACTACAATATATGATAGATCTATCTCTTCAGCTGCATCTTCTACATTCATATTGAAAACTTCTGGCACGTCTAGTTTCTTAATGAGAATTTCTCCCCCTTCATAATAAGTTTTACTGAATCTAGAAATTCGGTACCAATTATTAAACTATGAGGTGTCAATGCGTCAGGTAAAACGTGTATATTTATTGGGTATGTTACGTGATCTATCGCTATACGTGTTGAAAATTCTCCTAATGTATAACTTTTTTCTATCCCTACACCGCGGAATTGTAAGATTCTATTATTCAACTTAGTAGCGCCAATTTTAACATAATGATCCGCACGCATTAGATTCAAGTTACTTCCAGAATCTATCAAAGCTACTAATTTACAATTTTCAATTTGTACCTCTTTCAGTCGTTTTTTCCGTAATCTTTCTGATGCACTACTTACATCCTTCACGAGCTTTTTAACACCGTTACATTTAGACGCAACATGCCCATACTCATTGCACTTGAAACATTTGCACCTTTATCTTTTGTCGGGCAGTTTGCACTTAAATGACTACGATCACCACACAAATAACATCTTCGTACATTTTCCTGTACCGCAGCTCCACGGATCGTCTTCTTCGTTTTCTCTTCAGTTCTCCTGTTCTTCGCTCTTGAATTCTCCTTCATAGCTTCGTAGGACTCAAACTTTTCCTTTATTTCACGGACAGTCTTAGCGCCATACAATAGCATTTTATTAGATTCGTCATCTTGAACCCCATCAATTATGTATTTTATTATTGCCGGTACGTCCATGTCTGCTTGTTTGCCTATCTCCAGCATCTGATACTCCTGATACGACTCGTTCGACTTCTTGATTCTGCGAGAAAGCATTTTGTGTATTTTGTGCATGTCTACGGATTGTGAAAATTCGTTTCTCAATGCTTGTTTCATATCGGACCATCTGTGACAACATTTTTCATAGTTGACAAACAATTTAGCCGATCCTCGTAATAGTCTCCTCGCATATATGGTCTTTCGCACGTCACTCCATTCACACAAGTCGGCCATCAATTCTTGAATCCAACCACGAACATTTTCGTTATTGTCATCGCTGAAAGTACCCATTGATTCTTCCACATCCTTAAACGTCAAAATCTGCATTCGTCTTGATAATTCCTTAACACTGTATCGATCATCTTCATCTTCGTCTTCATCACTGGTATTATCCTCACCATGCTCGATCTGCAGTGTCAAAGCTGTTTTCAAACGATTCTACAGCACTTGTTTGTTTCCGGTGGTCTTAAGCTTGCGTTTTTTCAATTCTTCTTTCAGCTGACATACGTTCATTGTATGTATCTTTTCCAACTTGTCACTACGCGAACTTCCTCTTTTACCAAGGCCGATCACTGTGTTGTTTCTTCCTTCTGCCATCTTAAGGGGGTAGACACGGCACGTGACCTCTCCGATTCGGCAGGTCGG
>NC_071976.1:13572718-13639273 GCF_026283585.1 Hylaeus volcanicus
CCCCCTTAAATAGTTTTTAAACACAAATTTAACTTTTATCACACGAGTAGCTCTATTAGTTCCGTTCTTGTTTCCTTCAATCCCGGCTGAACCCCCAAAATTTGTAGTGTTATAATTAATTTTATTTAATGAAATTGTATATAAGATAATGGAGTTATCTTATAGGTAGGTTTATAAAATCAATGCTGTGGTTGATGCTAGTGATAACTGTAGTTATAATTTCCCTATTTACAATGTTATTTTACATTAAATATAATGCATAGTCGACCACAAGTTTACCTGAATCAACAACAAGTACAGCTTGATGATATTATATTGATTTTTTACTTATAATTATTACTTGTATGATATCGATATGCGACACACGCCGTGAATCGCACACGCCTTTCTACGACCTTACTGCTGTGCTGTGCCGTATCGACTAACGCGTGTTATTGTTATTCGACTCTCGCTTGGCTGAGTGTCTCGCTTTAGTTTTAGGTAGCTTAAACTTACATGTATATATATGGATTTTAACATTAGTTAGGAACTCTATTAGAATTACGTGAGATTATACTTAAAAGGCAACGACCTAAAACCACTACCGCGTCTTAACGACATTTTTCTAGCGCGTCACGACAACTTAACTCTAGCGCGTGTCAGCTTAACTGCCCTTTCGGCTGGAACCTCCCCTTTTTAAACCTTACGTTCTCCCACCACGCAAACTTTCTCTAGGCGCGTTCATGCCCAAATATGGGCATATTCTTGCTGGGCCCGCTGGCCCGTGAGTTTTTCCCATCCCTAGCTACCTATATAATACTACATATATGACGGTGCCATAAGCTTAAACATAACCCCATATGTCAAGGCAGTAAAACAGTGTTTCAATTGCCTACAATACGGGCACTTCAAACAAAAATGCAGAAGAGAAGTTAAAATGTGTTTTACATGTGGGGACGTTTACCATGGTAACTGCGATAGGAAACCGCAATGTGTGAACTGCGGGGGCGAACACGGTGCATTAAGCAGAAATTGTATACACTGGGCGTTGGAATCGGCCACGAATAAGATAATAGCCTACAAAAATTTAAGCCTCCTCGAGCCAAAACAATTAGCAAAAATGGAACTGGGAATATTCGATAAATCCAGGAAAGATGACAGAGAGATAGAGAGCCTAAGAGTGGACGATCTAAACTTCCCAAAGCTTCAACCAAAAAGAAAGAACTCATATAAGGAAACCGAAAGATGGGAAAACTTACTTGTTCCAATAAACAAGGGCAGATGCAACGGAAACCAGGAAATTAAACAGTCAACATTAGGATCAAAAAACAGATATGAAAATCTGCACTCGATAGAGGATTACCATAAAAACAGACACGAATGCTTCATCCCCATGGCTCAAGCAGAGGAAGAAGAAGTAAATAAAAGATACGAAAATATAAGAGCAAAACCTATGCACAAGGGTAGAAAACCACTGAACATGAAGAAGAAGGTATAAACCTATTACTGGACTGGATACACCAAGCGAAGATGGAAGATGTGGTTATTGAAAAAATTAACAGAAACCGAAGAATCAACCACCCCAAAAGGATTGACCTACACGACGAAAGATATAACTATAATAGAAAAAACAGATATCCCCAAAGAAGATTCGGGAAAAGAGACTTTCAGATCCACGAGGACGGAGGACCTTGACAAAGACCTTATTTTCATAAAATCATTCAGGAATTCAAACCAAACTGACAGGTACAGAAAGACGTACTCCAGGAAAGTAAATAATAAGGAGTTCAAAGAAGGAGTAAGACCCAGCATATCCAAAATGACTGGCTCGATCCATCAGAAGGAATCGATAGAAGACATAGAAGCGAATACTGGGAAAGAGTCAGATATAATCTAAGAAAAAGTAGGATATATGTCAGAAGAGGAATGGGAGGGACCACAAATACCACAATTTCTCGAAGAAAAAGAGAAATTATAACGGGATAAGGAGACTGATGATCACAAAGAGAAGGAAAGCCCCTACGAAGAGGTTGTTATGGAAATTGGAGAAATATCAACAGATCAAGTAGTTGAAGTGACAACAGAGAACGAGGAAGAACAAGGTGAGGATTACACGGAAAGTGAACACACCAGCGAAGGACTCCCTAAAGAAGTTACTCAAACTGTATTAAAGTAAAATTTTCATTGTAATTGACGCACCAATTTAGGATAAGGATATAAAATAGCATTCGTAAGAAAAACTAGATATATATATTTTATTAACTAGTAAAAATTCATAACTTCAATAGTTAACTAAAGTATAAAACAGCAATCCTATCAATGTAAACAGTAATTAAGATCACTTGGAAAAATCAACAATTTAAAATTTTTACTAACTCTTAACTGTTAGCTACAAAAGAAATAAACTTGCTAAACAAAATATTTTACAAATTACAGGAGAATGTAAACTCTTTCTCCGTCTATAGGGTAGGGGGAACTTGGAATAAATATTAACTAACTTGCTATGACACTGTTCGCTCCGTGGTGGGTAAACAACAACTAACTCCTCGGCCTCGCTCGGCCATCTATCAGCTCTCCCCACCACTGCGCGATTCCTTTATTATTGTCTATCATACACTACATCCCTCCTTTGTTTAGAATTACATTAAATTTATTACATTTACACTACTGTAATACCAATTAACTTAATTTTAACGATTACATACATAGAACGAAATTTGAAACTCTCTAATGTTTGTTATCTTAAAGTATTATGCTTAGTTATTTAATTATACAATCGGGTATTAAGATCCATTGGTCTCGAGGTCTTCGTTTCCGGTGTCACCTTCTTTATCACACACTTTCCATCTTCCTTCTATTTTCTTCAGGTGTACTATGTTTCTCCTATATTCTTGGTTTGTTTCATCATTACGAACTATAACATCTCCTTCTGTTCTATTCATTATGGTGTGAGGTGCAGGGTCAAAGTTGGGAGTTAATTTATTTTCTTTTGTCAGATTCTTAACATACACCTTGTTTCCAGGTCCTAGGTCACTTGGGGGAAGCTAACACCCTCCCCCCGGGATTCATGTAAGCTGGGAAGCGTCCTGCGAGTACTCGCGTGATCCAGGCGCTTCTCATGTAGCTTAGGTGGGTATGGGGTTTTAGTGGGTAGCCATCGCGGACGGGCGCGCCTTTGGCGCTCCCCTCCCCGATGGTAGTCCCACATAACCTCGGTTTTTCCCCACTCGGTATGCGTAACGCATTTCCCCACAAAAAAAAGGTCCTAGGTCACTGTCTACCGCTCTTCTTTTATGGTCCCATATTCTTTACCTTTTGTTTTTTCTTTTTTGTCCGTGTCTTTTATTCCTAGATCGGTGATTTTCGTTTCTGTGTTTCCTAGTGATGGTATTTTGTCTCTAAATTGTCGATGAAAGAAAATTTCCGCTAGAGGTTTCCCTGTTACTGAATGCGGGGTGCTATTATACATCATAATATATTCTATTAAGTCTTCTTTCCAATTCTTTCTTTGTGCGTGGCTGATTTTCAATCGTTTTAAGATATCTCTATTTTGTCGTTCAACTTCCCCATATAGAATTATTCCGTATTCTTTGCAACAGTTTTTAAATTCTACACTTTAAAATTGTTTTCCATTATTTGCCGTTATCGAAACTGGAATTCCAAGTCTAGAGAATATTTCCTGTAGAACTTTGATTGTGTTGGTACTCGTAATAGTCTTCATAATTTTTATTTTTTTATATCTGCTAAAATAATCGACAATAACAAACAAGAAATCGCCGGTTGGCAATGGACCCATATAGTCAATAGCAACATCCACCTAGGGCTCTATCGGAAGTTCTCGACGTTTCATGGGATTTGGTGGATTTGGTGCTGATACTAAAGTACATCCCTTACATGCTTTAACCCAATTTTCTGCCTCTCTGTCCATTTTTGGTCACCAAACCTTCGTGCGCAACTGACTTTTCATCGCAACAATTCCAGGATGTCCTTCATGTCCGGGGGCTGTGGGTGGACCGAGCGGGGGCTCAGGAAGCTCATTCCGACGGCCCCAGGGATGGGGACACCGGGCGGGTCCCTCCGCCCGGGGTCTTATAGAGTAGGTAGTGGGGGAGGCTGGTAACCCTCCCTCCGGGATTCATGTAAGCTGGGAAGTGTCCTGCTGAATATCCGCGTGTTTCAGGCACTTCCCATGTAGCTCAGGCGGGTGTGGGGTTTTAGTGGGTAGCCATCGCGGACGGGCGCGCCTCCGGCGCTCCCCTCCCCGATAGTAGTCCCACATAACCTCGGTTTTCCCCCCGGGAAACCGAGGTATGCGTAACGCATTGCCCCACAATGAAAAAAAAAAGGATGCCCTTCATGTGCAGTTTCTAAAATACGCTGTCTAAACTTGTATGGTATCACAATCTTATTTCCTCGCACAAGAATGTCTTCATACATACTGCAAAATGATTTCCCGACACGGTCCGCGATCCGCGTCGGAAAGCGTGCAAAATGAGAGTTTTCTGACTTCTCACGCCTTTATGGGAAAACCCGAGCGCCAGGTATCAGGAGATACCGGCGTGAGAAGCCGAACGTTGCGAAAATTACCACGGCTAGCGATCCGGATCGCGGAGAGGGGCGTGGATCGTCGGCGAGGAAAGGAAGTCTGAGAAAGCCTTCTTCACGGCAAGACGGGGCGGATTAACACAGCACTCGTTTAAAATAATATAGAATATATTATACGCGAAAGATGTTACAAAATACGGTGTACACTGCCGAGCTGTTGTAGCGTCTAAGGTCACCGGGACGACCGGTAACCGATACGAGAACTATGTTTCGATAACACGTGTTGATTTCGTTTACGTTAGCCCAAATTCCGTCGCGATTCGCACAAAAGCGACTTTGGAAACGATGTTCGGACAGTCTTGACGCGGTCGCGGTGGGCTCGACCTCTTCGACGAGAACGTTAACCGGCAGCGATTTAAACACGTGCGCATTACAATGGACTCGCGACTAAATGTTCGTTATTTCTTGCGATAACCTACGAAAAGGCGATTTCCCGCTAACAATGCTATTTTGCCCGACAGGGTGTTCGGCAGCCACCAGATAACCCGACCAATTCACGATATCCTATCCATGAGCGTGAGGTAAAGGAGGAAGCGCTTACCGTACCGTCCACCACGTGTGTCGCTGACGAAATAGGACGAGCTACGCGAGCTCGTCACACGCGTTGGCTCACGCGCTTCCCCCCAGCCTCACCTCAATGGTCGGCGGCACGCGGCACCTTATGGCGGCCAAATTCAAATCGCGTTATCGGTGCGCTCGTCATCGGCAGTCGTCCAGTCTCGTCCCTCGGCGACTTTGGTGGCGTGTCGGTACTGGCATCCCTCGAAGACTCTGGAGCGGGCCGGGTCTCGGTGCACTCGAGAACTCGGCTGACTCCCCTGTCCTAAACGGCCTCCTGAACGTCGTAGCGGAATCCAGGGGCTGTTACCAAGAACCTCCAGCCCCTATCCATTTGAGCTTCGTCTGGCCAGTCCGTGCAGCCGGCGCCGGGTTGGACGGGATCGGTAGCCTCTAAGCCACATCGCTCGGTATTGCCGTCGTTAGCCCAACGCTATTGCCCTTCAGATACGCAAATTAGTCATAACCTTGGGTTATCCTGGTGGCGCTCGCGATCTTGGTCGGTCTCGTTCCCCGCGGAGAGTTCACCTACATTGTGACGCGGCAATCTGCCACGTCACAATACATAGTTCAGATTCAAAAATTGTATAATCTTTGACAGTGTTGTCCCACTTATGATGGTATATCCCTTCTTTCACTTTAGTTATTTCTTGATCGGCTTGCGAATAATTTTTAATAACACTTGAGGGCACTGCTTGTGGTCTTGAATATTCGATAACTTGATTAATGTAATTCTCACTGTCGAAAGGTTTGCTTGGTGTACTGTCGCATAGTCTTGATAAAACGTCTGCTATGTTGGTTTTCCCTGGCCGATAGATCACTTTATAATGATACGCTTGTAACCTAAGCACCCACCTCTCGATCCTCGCACATGGTTTTGATTTCGGTCCGAATATGATCTCTAGTGGTCTATGGTCCGTTATTATTTCGAATTCTAATTTTCCATACAAATATATTTTAAAATGTTCTACTGCCCATACAATCGCCAAAGCCTCTTTCTCTGTTTGGCAGTATCTGCGCTGACAATCTGATAAACTTTTATTTCCTAAACAATGACTCGTGGTCCTTTGGTGTTTATTTGTATTAGAACTGTTCCGATACCGACAGGGCTAGCATCGGCTACTAATTGAGTCCTATCATTGGGGTCATAATAGCCTAGGGTGGGCACTTTTGTTAAGGCGCTTTTCAACTTCTCGAAGGCTTCATTCTGTTCTAGTCCCCAATATTTTGCTATACTTGCTTGTTTTCCTAGTTTCAGACGCAATAGTTGTCTCAAAGGTTCAGTCAGTGTAGCCATATTTAAAATCCATTTACCTGCGAAATTAATTAAGCCAAGAAAACTTTGAACTTCATTTATTGTTTCCGGTAGTCTAAATGCTTGAATGATATTTATATATTTTTGTAAAGGTCTAATACCCTTAGAAGATAGTTCATGTCCTAAGAATTCTATTTTATTTACTTTTTAAACGCATTTTTCCTTATTTAGAAGCACATTATAATCCTTAAGTACTTCTAGGGTATGCTTCAATCTATTATCATGTTCATTTTCGTCTGAGCCAAACACTAAAATGTCGTCAATAAAGTTGACCGTACCTTTACAAGGTAGAAGAATTCTTTCTAGTGCCTATTTCTGGAGCGCAAGAAATTCCAAACATCAATCTCTTATATCGATATAATCCATTTTTCGTTACGAAAGTTCTTATATATCGCGAATCCGGAGAAATTTCCAACTGGTGAAATGCATTTTTTATATCTAGCCTTGAGAAAACCTTTGCGTTTCTGAATTTTGGCAAACGTTGATTTATTGTTGGTAATGGATGGTTTTCTCGTACAATGGCCGTATTAGCTCTGCGCATGTCAATGCAAATACGAATATCTCCGTTCTCTTTTAAAATGGGAACCATGGGTGAAACCCATGTACAATATCCATTTACCTCTTCAATTATGTCAGAATCAACAAGCTCACTGATTTTGGTATTTACCTTTTCTTCCAGTGGGATTGGAATTCTCCTGTATGGTTGGCATACTGGCTTGACTTGCTTGTTTATTTGAATGTCTATTGTAATGTCTTTAATTTTTGGGAAGGTGCTTATTTCGTTAATTCCCAGTTCAATGTGTAAAACTCCTAAAGCTGTTGCGGTGTTTTTTCCTAACAAATTTCGAGTTCCTTCTTTTATTACATAAAACGTTGACCTCTGAGTCTTATTGCGAATTTTTATGTTGGCCTCAAAAGAACCAGTTACTTTTAAAGGCTTATTACTGCCGTATGCCAAGAAAACTTTGTCTGGATTGTTGACCTGGTTGAATACTTGAATTCTTGACTTTTTTAAATGTTCCCAAGTTGCTACACTAATTAAATTACATTTACTTCCTGAGTCGATTAGCATTTGTACAGTGACTATATAATTATATATGAAATATATAATCGACTTCTTCGTTTCTCCTATCCCGTATCCTCTGCCGTTTCGGTGTACTAAAAGAGTTTTGTTGGAGAATTTTCCTTTCGTATATTC
Organism: Hylaeus volcanicus; assembly: GCF_026283585.1. Taxonomy (NCBI): domain Eukaryota; kingdom Metazoa; phylum Arthropoda; class Insecta; order Hymenoptera; family Colletidae; genus Hylaeus; species Hylaeus volcanicus. Next base: position 13,580,374 of record NC_071976.1, read on the forward strand.
GTGTTTTACAGTAATCTCTATAGTGTCCTATAAACCCGCACTTTAGGCACCGTTTATTCAATGCACTTATTCAGGGCACTTTTTATCATTTGGAGCATGATCCTTTCCTCCACAACGGGTGCAATTCCTCTTCTTTTGAGTTATCTTAATGTTTTCCAAATTATGTACGTCTTGTGTTCCTTGAATTGTGTTGCCTGTGAAATTTTCTAATTGTCTATTTACAACTTCTAAAGAGTTGGCTTCAGATATAATAATATCTAAGGTAACAGCGTCACCTATTGCTAATATTTTTTTCCTTAAATCTACTGATATGCACTTTTCTGTTATTTGGTCAATTAAATGTTCTTCTGCATTTGCGAATCTGCATTTTCCAGCTTGATGTCTTAATCTGACTAGAAACTTATCAAATTTTTCCTCGGGTTCTTGTTTCATAAGTCTGAATACATGTCTTTCATATATTTTGCTTTGTTTAGGAGCAAAATAGTCATCTAATTTTTTAAGTGCGGCGTCATACACATTTTTACCCTCAGTTGACTCATCGTTCGTAGATGTATCTGGTATATTATAGTATATTTCCTGCAAACCAAGACCTGCTGGTATATTTGGAACTAGGTATATTTGAAACGCTCTTCTCCATTTTTCCCATCTGAGACCCACTGAACATGGGTCTCCTTCGCAATCGAAAATTTCTAAAGTTGGAAAAGTTGACATGTTCCTGACTGTTAGTAGGTGAAATGCGTAGTATTTTGTATGGTTTTTCCTTTATCTTTATACCCTACTGAATAACTTGCGTGGTCCGTAAGTATACGATTATACTTACAACATATCTTGTATGCGTGACCCTTATGTTTTATTATTTTATAGACAAATTCTAGTTCCCTATACAGTATTTATTATCTGCGTGGCCCTTGATTATGTATATACGTATTGTCTATCGAGTTGTCGCGGAAGCTTTAATTAAATCCGGAATTAGATTTATTTTCTTTGGCAAGTTCCCACTTATAATCGGTTAATAACCTTCCACACTTTAATTTGTTATTCGACACGAAATAATCTATCTCAAGAGACAATACCGTATATCCGAAACACTGTATGTGCGTAGCCCTAGAACTTCTCGCTAATCTATACTTATCCAATATATCCTCGTCGCCAATGTAAACTCTTTCTCTGTCTATAGGGTAGGGGGAACTTGGAATAAATATTAACTAACTTGCTATGACACTGTTCGCTCCGTAGTGGGTAAACAACAACTAACTCCTCGGCCTCGCTCGGCCATCTATCAGCTCTCCCCACCACTGCGCGATTCCTTTATTATTGTCTGTCATACACTACAGAGAACATGCACAATAATGTAAGATTAGGTTTTTGGAATGCTAGGAGCTTAAGTAATAAGTATAACGAATTAAGAAGAATAATTGATGATTACGATATATTTTGTGTAAACAAAACCTGGATGTACAAATGGACATTTCAAAAATTCAACGAGTATAACATTATACATAATAAAAATAACAGGAAGGATAATAAAAGCTTTACCACACCAGGTACAGGTATGATAATTATATATAAAGATAACCTAAACATTGAATTAACCAAAGAAAAAAACATAGAAAATTAATACAAATACATGAAGTTCGCAATCAAGAATATGAATGACAACGAAATTTATGATATAAATTTTGTAGACAGAAATCCTAAAGTAAACGCGAGCTATGTGAAATGAAACGAATTATTCGAGGATCTGGAATTAAAAGACAACTCAATAATAATAGGGGATTTAAATGCAAAGTATACGGAATGGAACTGTGGAACACAAGACATCTCAGGAAAGAACTTAAAGGAAATCCTAGAGGAGTACGACATGATTGTGCAAAACTATAACACAATATCAAGGTACAGCCCGAATAACAAAAGTTTTAACAATTCGAATATAGATCTTATAATAACACCTTCCCATTTAACGGGAACGGTCAATTTTGCGGAATCAGGAGAATGCTTAGGGTCAGACCACCAAATAATAAATCTCAGGTTATATACAAACGAAAATGTAGATTTGGAGTCAGACGGGTCCAAGAAACATTTGGGTAACAGCAAACTATATAAAAACAAAGAAAGAGTGAACTGGATGGAGTTCAGACAAAAACTGGAAGAGAAAAAAACCGTAATAAATCAAGAATGAGAAGGTATAACAAACATCAATTATAAATATTTAAATAAAATATAAATTATAAGATGGTGTGATCATATATATGAAGCTTTTCAGGAAATGACTCAGCATAGGAAAAACAATAAAAAAAGAACCAGAAACCACAACCAGAAGAAATAAACAATACAAGAAGGAAGAAAAATACAAATAAAGAGGACTCAAGTCAAGACCATAGAAAGAAGAGAAATATCTGGTGGAATCAAGAATGCGAAGAAGCATGGAAGAAATGGAAAAAAAGCTCGAAGACGTTATGGAGAACGGGTAAACCCGAGGACTATAAAATAATGGAACATAACAGAATGAAATGGTTACAGTTAAAAAAAGAAAAGAAGGAGGCTACGTGGACTGCATTCACAGAAGAGCTGTCTAGTGAAAAAAACAGTGGAAAACTGTGGAACAAGGTAAGAAGAATAAAGAATATCTACATGAAGGACAAATCGACGTTAAACACCAGAAAAAGGTTGGAATTGGAAGAAATAGAAGTAGCAAAACTCGTGGAAAGAAACAGTAACTTGGAAAGCACTCATAAAGAAACAAACGAACATGTAAATAGATACATCAGCACCTCACCATTCAAATGGAATGAAAAAATAGATAATGTTGAAATACTAACAACTATCAATTGTTTTAGGAACAAAACGTCAGCCCCGAGCGACGACAAAATAGATTATATAATAATAAATGAATTGTCTTCATTCATGACAAAATTGTTATGCTGCATTATAAAGGAGACCTGGGAACAAATGACACTACCCAAAGAGTGGAAAATGGGTAGGATGTGTCTACTGGAAAAACCTGGAAAAGCAGCCCTGAGACCAATCACTTTAACTTCATGCACAGGCAAAATTATAGAGAAAATAATAAATACAAGACTAAATCTTTGGGCAGAAGAAAACAATATCATCGATGAAACACAATCCGGATTCAGACACAAAAGAGGAACAGTTGATAATCTAAATAGAATAGTAATGGAAATAAAAGATAACAGCAGAAAAAATAATACCACAGCAACGGCTTACATAACATAAAAGGGGCGTATGACAATGTCAACTTTGACAAGCTCATACAAATACTAATGGAGAAGAAATGGCCACCGAGGATATTAGGATGGGTGAGCAACTGGCTAAAAGACAGGTATGTTAAAATAAGGGACAGTAATGGGAATGATACAACAATCCCATGGAAAATAGGAGTCCCTCAGGGGGCAATCATTAGCCCGACCATGCTTAATCTATATATTGCAGGTTCATCCAAAGAATTAACAGTCCAGAATACACAAACATTAATTTACGCGGATGATGTAGGAATTATAACAAAGGACAAGGACATAAAGGAAACTAAGAGTAAAATAAAGAAAAGCATTCAACAACTAAATACCTTTCTAAAAAGCAGGGATCTAGAAATATCAGTAGATAAAACCAAAATCACCTGTTTTGGACAACAACCTCAAGAGAAATCAATAAAGGTACTAAAAATCATTACGAAATCGTCAACCAAGCAAAATTTTTAGGAATCACGATAGATAATCAACTTAGTTTCAGACCACACATTAAGGAAATGATAGAAAAGTTCAAAAGAAGAGCCAATATAATAAGGTATCCCTGCCATGGTAATAAGGGGGTTAATCAGAGCCATGCGTTAATGTTTACGAGAGCACTGATATCATCGGTTGTGGAGTACGCCACGCCGGTGTACCTAACTTTTGATGGACAAAAAAGTATACAAAACACTTTAAGAAAAGCGGAAACGGCAGCCTTAAGGTCAGCGATAGGCTACAGAATATCTACTCCACTTAATGTGATCTACATGGAGTGTGGTTGGACTACACTACTAAACAGAGCCATTTTTCTGGCCAGCAAATACTGGATACGTCAATTTGAAAAAAGTAAAGAGAACAACCCCACGCTACAATTATTTATGAAAATCAAAGAACAAAATAAACAAATCAACGAAACACACATGACTAACAGAATCCACACCAGGCCAAACATATTGGAATGTGCATTCTACGATATATGGAAATGGAAGGATCAAATATTCACCAGGGAATTTATTTCCGAGGGTCTAATAAAATGGAACAATCTGAGAAACGGAACCACAATTACAGGGGAATTAAGTAATAAGAAGTGGAAACTGGACAATGAAACAGGTAAATTAATAAATGACAAAGCAGTTGCAATTAATATGACAGAAATTTTCTTCCTAGATAGACACAATCTATTAACCAACAACACTATTACGTACTTCACAGACGGGAGCAAAATCCCCGGTAAATAATCGGACGGCATAGGGATAATCATTAAAATGGGAGACAGCTGGTTTAAATATGGTAAGGCAGTTTCAAACGCCATGACTATTTTTACTACAGAAATGGTGGGAATATGGAAAGCAATGGATATACATAGAAGAATCGGAGAAAATAAAAATTGCCTAATCCTAACCGACTCGGCATCAGCTATCAAAGCTCTGGAAAGCTACCTAACAAATAACAATTGGAAGGAAAATAACCCATGGACGATCCACACCGGAAATATGTTAAAAGAAAGATAAAACTCAACGATCATTAGATGGATTCCCGGCCACAAGGGAATCGTAGGAAACGAAGCAGCAGACTCTAGAGCCAAGGAAGAAACGGATAACATACCAGACACAAAATTCAAAGTTCCGGCGTCGGACATTATAATGGAGATAAAGGAACAATGCTGGAGCAGCTTCAAGGATAGAATGAGTTCGATAGGAAATCATAAAGGAATAAAGTTCTTTAGAGAAATCGGTCCCGACTTACACAGGAAAAACTATAAATCATGGTTTCACAAGTGGAGACACAATCTAGATAGAGAAACGATAAGAGTAATATCAAGGATTCGGGCGAACCACTATAATCTAAGAGAATCACTAGCCAGAAAGAACTTTATAAGCTGTGGCAAGTGCGATTGCGACCAAGCGGACGAAGACATCTACCATGTAATATTTGATTGCGGCTTGTACAATCAAGAGAGAAGCTTAATATGGGAAAAAATGGAAAAGGAAATAGAATTAGTAGCAAAATCGGTGATAGAGTTAATAAAACTCAATAACCGCGCACCTGGCCTGGGCGACCAGGTCGGGCGGGGAGGTGACATCCCGACGCGGCGCGTCCCCAGGTGGCGGATAGGGGAACGCTCGCCACGTACGTTTCGGAGTGCGTGGAGGGTAGGAGTGAAATAAAACAGCTCCCGCGGACCAAACACTAGGGGAGGAAACCCCGAATAAAAAACCTATCATGGACGGGTCTAATAGTTCAGATAAAGTTACTGCACAGGGACTCGGAACCCCAGTGCCGGCGTCTGTCAGGGGTGTGCAAGCAGGCCCCGGGACGTCGTCATCCGACGACTGCAGCGCTATGAGGGTTGATCACGTGGCCCCCCACAGCGTCTTTGGCTACACGTGAAGAGTGGTGTGGCAGCTCCGCTTCCACACCTCTTCATAAGCCTGCCTTGGTTCGCCAGGCCGAGGAGGCGCATAAGACCGGGAAAGATAACCTATCGCGGATTCTACAGGTTATCAATGGCATGAGGAGGAGCACGGAGAAGCAGAGAAGCGTGGCGATACCCATTAAGAACGGTATGGAGCATCTGGCGGAGTGCGTCGACGCACAGCTATCGACGTCAAGTTATGCGGGCCAGCCACGCTATTCTCACGCAGCTTCTCCGTACATCAGAGCCAGCCGAAGTGCCGGTCAGCGCACGCAAGAGGCCGCGACCACTCGTGACCTCCTCACCCGAGGAGGACGTACAGAAACGCGAGGAGAAGTCCGCCCCGGCTACCGAATCTTGAGTCACCGCGGCAGGTAGGAGGAAGAAGAAGAAGGGGAAAGGGACCGAGGGCAAGGAGCCCTCGAGGAGTACCCCAAAAGGTGTCCCTACAAGCACTCCGAAGGCTACTCTTAAGAGCGCCCCTAAGGCTGCCCTGGGGGCTGGGGATAAGTCCACCCCGAAAAAGCCCGGGTCAACGCCAGGCAAGGTGGGCACAGACAAGCCCGGAGCACCTCCGCCGAAGCCTGCCAAAAACAAAAAGCGGAGGACGAGAAAACGGCGGCGCAGGCTGAAGCGTAGCGCCGTCGTCATGCAGCCGGCCGCCGGGAAGTCCTACGCGGACGTCCTAGGGAAAATCCGGCGGCAGGTGCGACCGGAGGAGACGGAGACGGAACTCCGTCAAATCCGAAAGACCCAGAGGGGCGGTGTCCTTGTGGAACTGGCGCGCTGTAAAGATCAGCGCGCCCTTCAGGAGGCCATCAAGGCCGCCGTGGGGGAAGATGCGGAGGTCCGGGCTCTGGTGCCGCGCATGCGCGTCGAAATTTGCGACCTCGATTGCTGCACGACCGGCGAGGAGGTACGAGCTCCTGTTGCGCAAACTTTGGGCGACCAGCTCAAGGGGGAGCTGAAGGTCGCAATCGAGGAGGCGGTGTCTATCCGGCTGATCGCGAGAAATCGCATCAAGATCGGCTGGATAAACTGCCGAGTCAGGCGCTGTGTCGAAGTCACGAAGTGCTTCAAATGCCTAGGATATGGGCACACGAAGCGCGACTGCAAGGGCCCAGATCGGAGTAACGCCTGCTGGAGGTGCGGCAAGGACAGACACAAGTCCAACGACTGCACCTCCCCTCCTCGTTGCATGCTCTGCGCCGACCTGGGCGTGCAGCAGCTCGACCACGCACCAAGGTCCGGGGCCTGTAAGGCCTTCCGAGACGTCCTGGTGCCCGGAAACGAGCGGCGCAATGGCGACGGTGATCCAAGGAAACCTGAACCGCAGCCAGGTCGCCGACAGCCTCCTCACTCAGCTGTTCTTGGTCGCTGGGCGCTGACGTGGTGGTGGTGTGCGAGCAGTACCGAAACCGGGACTGCTCGTCGTGGTACGTCGACGACCTGGGCGCCGCCGCGCTCTGGGTGCGGGACCCTCGGAAGGTTCCGGTGGTGCGACGCGGGGCGGGTCGTGAGTTCATCTGGGTCATATCTCGGGACGTTACATACGTGAGCGTCTATCTCTCCCCCAACTATAGCGCTCACGTGTTCCAGGAAAGCTCGACGACCTGGAAGACGCGCTCCGCGATATGGACGGCGGGCTCGTTGTAACAAGCGATTTTAACGCCAGGGCTCCAGAGTGGGGGATCCCAACCCCCAATGCCAGAGGCAAACTGGTAATGGAGATGGCATCCAGGCTGGGGTTGATTGTGCTGAACACTGGTACCACGCCGACCTATCGGCGACCCGGTTTCGGCGTTTCCATCCCGGACGTCACTCTGGTTTCGGAGTGTCTGGGTCGCCGAACCACGGGCTGGAGGGTGTTGGAAGATTTTACTGGCAGTGACCACCAGTACATCACCTTCCGGATATCGTCCGATGGGTCGGCGCAGCACGGCAGATCCCGGCGCCCACTCGGCTGGAACACGGCCAAGCGGGACGAGGGAAAGTTCTCGGAGTGTATGAGCCGCGGCCTCAGGGGCATACCACCTGCCCCCCGCGAGCATCCCGGAAGGGATGTCGCTGAGGCCATGGTGAGCCACACCATGCGGCCCATCACTCATGCTTGCGACCCTTCGATGCCCCGAAAAAGACCGTGGAAAGGCCGAGCCCAGGCGTACTGGTGGATGGACCTGGCACCAGCCAGGTCTGGACTGGTACCAGCCTCAGACGGGAGTGTCTGAAGCTACGTAGACTGGCGCAACGAGCCCCCCGTAGAACGGAGGCCTCCGACAGGTCAGCCGAGTACAGGGCGGCGAAAAAGACGCTCAACCGGGCTATCAAGGATTCCAAAGCCCGCTGCTGGCGGGAGCTGTGCGACGAAGCGAACCGTGATCCCTGGGGACAGGCGTACAAGCTTATCACCCGCAGGATCCGGTCACCCGTCGCACAGGGCACGTTGGACGCAGCTACCACCGAGCGCGTGGTGGACGGGCTATTCCTCAACAACCCGGCAAGGGACTTTTATTCGGAGCCGGGTGACAGAGACGTCGTCCCCACGTTTATTCTGGAGGAGCTGCAGTCGGTGGTGGGCTCCTTGAAACCGAGGAAAGCCCCGGGCCCGGATGGCATTCCAGCGGAGGCCCTGAAGATGGTGGCGCGACTCCACCCAGACCTTCTGCTGAAGATGTATAACACCTGCCTCCGGGGGGGTGTCTTCCCGTCGCCTTGGAAGGATGCGCGGCTTGTACTGATCAGCAAGGGGAAGGGTGCCTCTGATTCTCCGTCATCTTACCAACCAGTGTGTATGCTAAACACAGCCGGTAAGGTGATGGAGAAAATGCTGAAGACCCGCCTGCTTCGGGCAGTGCAGGCCGCCGGCGACCTGTCGGACCGACAGCACGGATTTCGGAGAGGACACTCCACCATCAGTGCCATCTCCGACGTGGTCGAGGCTGTCGGAAGAGCCTACGAAGCAAGCCACCGTACCCGCCCGCTGGTCCTCCTCGTCACGTTGGACGGGCGCAACGCTTTCAACTCGGCGAGGTGGATAGATATGCTGAGGGCGCTCGAGTGATTTCGAGTCCCCAGCTATCTGTTGGCTATGGTCAGCGACTACATGCGGGAGCGCTGGCTTACGTACTATACGGAAGAGGGCACCAGAAGGCGCGCCGTCACAGCCGGCGCAGCGCAGGGGTCCGTTCTGGGACCGGACCTCTGAAACGTCTCGTACGACAGCCTGCTCAGCATCGAAATGCCTAGCGACGCGTACCTCGTCGCGTACGCGGACGACGTCGTCGTCGTCATTACCGCCCGCACCATCGAGTTGGCAGAGCTCAAGCTGAACCAGGTGATGGGGCGGGTCGGAGACTGAACGGTCACGGCCTCCAACTGGCGGTTTCGAAAACCAAGATTGTCATGCTCACGAGAAGGCATATACCCACCGTCGTGCTGATGAAGGTGGGTGACGTGACCGTCCAGACACGTAGCAGCTGGATAATAGGCTCACCTACTGGGACCATATACGCGCAGTTTCTGATAAGGCGATAGCGAGGTCGACAGAACTGAGCAGGCTGATGGCCAACATCGGCAGGCCGAGACCGGGTAAACGCAGGCTCTTGATGTCCACGGTCCAGTCCATGCTCCTGTACGGAGCTGAGATATGGGCCGGGCCCATGGACGTCAAGAAGTACAGGACACGCATGGCCTCCGTTCAGCGACGTGGAGCGCTGTGAGTCACCAGCTGTTACCGCACAGTGTTGGCGCTCGCGGTGCTCGCGATCGCCGGAATCCTCCCTATCAACCGCCTCGCCAAGGAGAGAAGGAAGATCTCCGAACTGAGCTCGGAGATGGGTAGTACAGAGGCCGCGAGTCTGGCGCGCGCTCAGACACTCTCGGAGTGGCAGCGCCGCTGGTCCGCGGAAAGCACGGGACGATGGACAGACCGGCTGATCGGGGACCTGAGGCTCTGGCTGGAGCGCGCTCACGGCGGGGTAGAGTTCTACTTTGACCAGCTCCTGTCAGGGCATGGCTATTTCCGGTATTATCTGTACCGGATGGCCAAAGTAAGGTCCCCGACGTTCTGTTACTGCGACGCCGAGCGAGACGACACGTTCCACACGTTTTTCGTCTGCGCTCGCTTCAGCGCGGCGCGCTCCGTAGTTGCCAGCGCAGCGGAACACATCACCCCCGATAACATTGTGGGGGTAATGCTACGGAGCGCAGAACTGTGGGACGCGGTCTCGACGTTCGCGTCCTCTGTCCTGGTGACGAAGAGAGTCGATGGGTGTCTTCGGGACCTCCGTCCGGGCTCCCAAGACTAGAGGTGGCCTGCTCGTACGCGCAGGCCAGCACGCCACGGGCCCATACCGAAGTAATGCGATGAGCGGATTCCGGTATGAGCCCACATATGGAGGAAGAGAGGTGGTTTTAGTGGGTAGGACCTTTCCGAAGGAGGAGTCCCCCACCCCCCCCCCCCCCCCCGGGGAACGTGGAGGGCTGCGTAAAGCATTTCCACCTCTCTCAAAAAAAAAAAAAAAAAACTCAATAAAATCAAAATTATGAAGACCATCGTTAAGTTTTCAAATTCTCTTAATAAAAGAATATAGCAATAGGAAAAATGCCAAAATAGTACTTAAAATTAAATAACCGGGATACATGTGCAGGGTATTTACAGGTTATGCAAAAGTTCCAAAGTAGGAAGAAACAAATGGTACAAAGCTAAACGTTATTAGCTAGATTTAGATACGTAAGCAAAGAGAGTGTTACGAACCAGGGCGATAGCGACGCGCGTGTGAGCCCTGCGAGTGGGTTGAATTCAAGAATCGGAGAAGATACGATTAGTCGTGTTTATTTCGATGGATCCAAAGATTGAGGATGGTGTAGAAATCGCAAACGACTCTGACGCGAAGTCAGATAGCTGCTGGGAATTGGTATCTCCCGGTAAAGGGTAACCGTAGGGTCAGTATCTCCCGGTTAAGGGTAACCGTTGGGAAGGTTAGGTAAAGAATAAGAAAGGAAAGATTGGTATCTCCCAATTAAGGGTAACCGTAGGATCGGTATCTCCCGGTAAAGGGTAACCGTTGGGAAGGTTAGGTAAGGATTGAATCCTATCGTTGGAATATAATACGTGTCGCGGATAAAGCCTCGCAACTATTAATTCTAAACAAATAATAACTCGAGCGGTAAAGTTATTATGTTGTGGGGTCGTTACACTGGTTAAGATTGCTTATTCCAATGGTGAAGGTTTAATAACGATTTAACAGACCTTTTAAGGTTAACTAATGATTATATATTCAAAACTGAATAATTCTAATAATACAATTGTACAGTATCGTGTTGTCGCGGTTAGTGTATGAATTTAGTTACCTAATTGTTGCACGGTGATAACGCACTGACGATGCGGGGATCGAGAATGCTTCTATGCCGTAATAGATTTTGTACCGTCCTCGCGGATCTATATGGTTAATGTTGATCGAAAGGGATCTGAAGCCCGATCTCACTGAAGCGCAACTCTGAAGACAATCGACGTGACTTTACCAAGTAACTCTTTCGTACTAATCCCGCGAGTAACGAAAATCATGGGTTTATATACCCCTAGATATTGGTGGGGATACGTCAGTGATTCCCATATATGGAAATTTGGCGGTTGAGATTTTCGTTACTCAGAGGTGAACATCTGTGGGGCTTTAGGGAAAGTTTAGATAAAGGGTTACCCACGCAACGCGAGTTAAAAGATGATTCTGAGAAAAGTATGGTACAGCTGCAGGGTGCACTTCGGTAAGACCAGACTCCACATTCCAAGGGGTAGATAATATAAATGAACGCGAGCATCGGAAAGAACGGGTGTGTATATGTAACAAGAGATACTATAGAGTTAACTAAAAGGCTGTTAAAAAAAAAAAGTTCGATAGGACAATAACAATAAATTAAGATACTTTTATTTTATTTTATTGTATTCATATTGTATTGTTGATAAATGTTTATATTTTGTATTTTACAATAGTAGAATAGAGTAATAGAAGTCCAAAAGTCTGAAATATATGTATAGGAACACACAGAAGTATTAAATAAAAAGACTGAAACAAGGGAATAGAACAAAGTTAAGTCAATTGATAGTAAATCCTTAGCCTATTTACAAATGTATAAACAAAAAAGATTGGTGCGTCAAGCTAGGAACACCTAGTACAAAATAATGTGATAATCAACAATAAGTATTGTGACGCGGCAGACTTTTTCTGCCCGTCGCGAAAGCACCCTGACCCCCGGAAGGGCCTCGCTCCCTCCCCGCCGGACACCCCAGTCCGGAAGTGGTTCGCGAGAGTAGAGGGATGCGTGGACCGCGGTCAGTAGGGACCCCCTTTGTCGCGAACCCTTACCCCTCGCGAATAGAGACGCGTCTTTGCGCGAGCGCGGCAAGTCGCCGGTTGCGGTGTCCTCCACCCTAGGACTCCGGTGTGACCGCCACCCAGAGGACTCGTCACCGTCCCAGGAAAAATCCGCTGTCACCGCCCGTTGAAGCTGCCACGAGGGGAATCCTGGAGATGCTATGGTGGTAGCACAACGTGAGGAGCCCCTGCAGCTCCTGAGTGGGGAGAGCCGCGAGCCGGCGGCGAGAAGAGCGCGTCGATCGATGCGCGGTCGATTTCGAGAGAAATCAATTAACGGTTTGATGGCGAACCAAGCGGAAGTACCGGCGAGCGCCCCAAAGTACCGCGATTTTATTTCTTTCCTGTAGCTTTCTTTGTTGCGTTGCGTGAGTGTGGTGTCTCCCGGCTGTCCACGCCATAGGATCTATCAAAGACGTAATTGGGAGCCTGGGAGTCAGAACTGACGGTTTTCAGGTAGGGCCCACTGGTTGGGTTTTCTTTCTGTGGCGTGTGTGTGTGTGCGTGAGCGCGGATCGTGTGTGGGTGTTCGCGAGCGTGCTCCCGAGCACCCCTTTTCGTCCGCGACAGGACCACCACCGGAGGGAACTTCGTTAGACTTCCCTCCGTTCGTTTCGCGAATCTTCCGCGTGACCTTGCGCGGTTTGAGAACGCGCCGCGTTTCGAAGGAGAGTGTCCCTTTGAAACGCGAAACCGTTAATTCTCGGTATAATCTTTTCGATTGTATTTAATTCTAGGGCGAACTATTTGTTTGCGAGGTCCCCTATAGAGTTAAGTCGCGCCGGTAACGTATTTGTTTCCTTTCTGTCGAATACTTTCTTTTCTATCGGGAATTCCGCGTCGTGTATCCCTTTCGGCGCCTAATCGCCACACCCTTTCCTCAACGGTGTGTGTACCGCGGAATTCCCCCGCGTCGGTTTCGATTAAACGTACGCGGATCAAAGTTTATTTCCCCTTTCGACCTCCCCTGAGTTTCGTTCTCCGTAAAGCAGCCGGAAGAACAAAAGTAACGGACACGTGCACTTGGCACTGGCGCCCAATTCTTCCAAGAAAATTCGTCCGTGGAAATTGTGCGACCGAGCGTGTCGATTAGCGGCTTTCCCGGCCGCCCACGCGAGGTACGTCACAGTATATATATATCTAAACGGTGCTCAAAAACATAGATATATATAGCCCTAGAATAAGGAAAGTACAAGTAGGTTTAGTTACAACTAATATGTAATTCTTAACATAAAATATTTTGTAAACTAGTTATAAGGAAACGCCTATATTGTGATTATAGTTGTAAGACAGTGCAATGTAGAGGATATCTACGCAATTTAAAAATAAACTAAAAAAAAAAGAAGCACAGGCCTGCCCTCTGAAGGGGAAAGAGAAAAATGAAATAACGGTTAAATCAGGAAAAGAGGGGAAGGAGGAAGACAGATCGAACAAAGATCTTCAGTTGGAAATAGGAAACCGAGAAGATAACGATCACGAGAACATAGGAATACCAAAGGAAAACCAGGAAAGATTAAAAGACAACGAATGGTGGTTTACCAAAAAAAGGAAGGTAGAAGAAAATAGAGAAGAGTGGGAAACACAGAAGAAGCAGGTAAAAAAATCAAATAGATTAAAGTCTAAATCAGAAGGTGACAAAACGACAAAATCACACACGCCATACACTGACACCACGTGCATCGAAGAAATAACGTTGGGACATACACTACTCAGAGAACAGGATAAGAATATTAATAATCATACTTTCTCATTACAGATACAAGGAATAAGCAAAATTACGAATGAAGGAAAAGACACAGAAGAATTAACAAAAGAAAACAACAAAAAACAAGGAAAAAGAGAACCAAGAAGCTGACAGGGCCAAAAATAATATACAAGGTAAGAAGTTAATGCAACTCTATAACAAGGACTTATCAAGCAAGGAATACACAGTTACAGTAGGACTTAAAAAAAAATTTATCTCCAAAAACAAGAAAAATAATTTAATCAAAATTTACCGTTGGATCAGCCAATATAAGCTAACACAAACATTAATCAAAATGGTAGGATTTAACAGAGCGGACATAATTAACAGAAACAAAGAAGAAGCGAACCTCATAATCATGGCTGGAGAAAACGATGACAGTAAATGCTACACAAGTATACCGTACAGGAAAATGATCAGAAAAGGTGTTATCCACGAATTCGACAGCATCGAAGAACTGGAAGCAGAACTTATGCCGGGACAAGGAACATATAAACTTGAAAGATTAAAGAAAAACACATATAAAGACGGAGAAGTTAAATGGATGGAAGGAAGAGCTATTTTAATAACATTTGAGGGGGATTCACTCCCAATTAAGATGTTGATCGACCACGGACATGTTTGGTTAAGAGTAGAACCTTTCGTAAAGTCGGTGAAACAGTGTTACAGGTTTGGACACTCCCAACAAATGTGCAGAAACAAAGTCTCTAACTGTAGAAGATGTGGAGAGGAAAGACATGGTGAATGCAACAAACAACCACACTGTACGAACTGCGCTGGAGCACACCCAAGTATGTCAAAAGAGTGCCCGATATTTCAAAAAGAGGCGAATATTAAAAAAGTAATGGCCTATCGCAACTGGCCATACAACACAGCAAAAACATATATCGAAGGCAAATCTCATAATGAAAACATGGAAACGATAAGAAGAGAATCAAAGCAAGGAAGATGGGAATTTCCACCATTACAGTCTAGGCCAAAAATTGAATATTGGGAAGATAAAGAAGTACCAGGACTAACATTTAAAGTAAATAAATGAAACGAATCACAGGAGAAAGGAAAAAGACAGGAGAAACCAAGAAATTAAGGATATATTGATTTAGGAAATGAGGAACAGGAACCAATGAACAAGAACAGGGATATAGTGGATAGAAAAAAAGAAGAAAAAGAGAAAAACAGGAAACAACACTTGGATTATTATGAGGAGTATAAGGGCCCATATATTAATAAGTATGGCCCCCTTTTACAACATGAATTAGATAGAGTTCCAGAAGAGGAGGTGGTATGCGAATATGGGAGCCTATACCACGAGGAGAAGGATATTAAGAAACAATCATACAGTGAAAAAAACAACAATAGGAAAATAATCCAACAATTAAAAGAAAGGAATGAGGAAGAGCTGTTAAATGACCTAGTCAGTTTAATATGAGAAAAGAACCTACAGAGCATAGTGGAAACGATTTTTAGTAAAACTAAATACAGGGCTAAATGGAGACCACCACCAGAAGATGAAAGATAGGATATAAGAAACCAGGAGAACTTCGGAACCTATGTTTCTGAGGAGGAGAGATCCAAAATCAGAAAAAGGAATGAGGCACGAAAGCTCCAAAGGGAAGGCTTGGAATATTTGGAAGCGGCTAGGATCTCCAAACTCCAAATAAAAAGCGATCAATTATATAAAAATAAACAGAACTGCCCCCCACCGGAAGAAAGTAGTCCCTCTACATCAAGAGGATAATTTTTAAGAGAGCTAGCTCTTAAAGTAAGAGAAGAGAGAGCTAGAATAGAAGAGGAAAGCAAAAAAGGTAACAGGCATGAGGAAAAGGACCAGGAAGAAGAAAATTGGTAAATATGAGTACATCAAGTTATAATAAAAAAATAAATAAATAAATATACGTATAACGATTGCTCATTACATAATAGGTAAAGATATTGTCTATATCTGAAATATACATTTATAACAAATGAGAAAAATCGTAAAGATAATAGATATTATTCTTATACGAATTTTATATTATCCTATTACGAATAATATTATTTAAAAAAAAAATTTTTTTACATGTATATTTTAAAAACTTATGATAATAGGATAAGTGGAATTTTCCAAAAAATAAAAAAGGCTATTAAGATTAATGTTATGGATAGGCTGATAGATTATGCCTAAGACGAACAAAAATTCTATAAAATTGAAAAAAAAGAGGACCAAATAATAAATAAGAGGAAGTTAGGTGACTTTTTGTTAATAAATATAATAGCATTGTTAATGATAATTTTAGATTGTAAGGCTATTAGAAATAATTTAATTAATGTGACTATTGTGACTGATGACTATTTTTATATATACTAATAAAATTATAATTTTATTTCTATTTACACTAGATTAAGATACGAAAACTACAACCCAAAGAGGACTTTTTGGTTTTTGTTTAAATGTACACTAGATATATTCAATAAATACTTTATACATTATAACATTGTAGGAGTCTAAACGAAAAATAAGGCACTGGGATTCGAACCCACGATCCTCGGATCCACAGTCGACCGCTTTACCTACGCGACCAATCCCATACCCTACGTTTCGTGTTCTTATTTGAGTCCTTATTGTTGGGTATGGAAGGCGCGGATACTACAATATAATTTTAAGAAAATATTCAATTATGATAGCTTTAGGAATAATTTGTTATTTACAAATAAGTAAAAGAAAACCGTTCACATACTACATTGGATGTTATAAGATATATGGTTTATTTTAAACATATATAAATACTTATATTTCAATCGTGTACTTGAAACATACATATTGCTAAGATACGGATAAATGGTGATAACTTTGAATATAACTGAATGGCTGATAACTTTGAAACCAAATATATGCTCTAATAGAAATAGAATTAATAAAACACCAGAGATATATTGAATTAATTTAAAAAAAAAATATAATACAAAATAGGAACCATTTTCTGCCATGTGCCTTGTCTCTAGTGCACAAAATAAACAATACATATAGAAATATAAATTGTTCTATACTACTATAATATATGAAAGACTTTCTAAAGAATTAAATAGTAATAGGCTTTCAAATGACGCGCCGGGAGGCTGCCGGCGTCTCATCGATCAGTCATCGATCGACAGCGGGCGCTCTTGTCCAGCAGACAAGATTTCGGCCGAGTTTCGGAACCCACAACGGCCGCGTGCTCGCGCCACGTGCGCTGAGCCGCCATTGTGAATCTCGAATTCAACGAAAACGCATCGCGCATAACCTTTAAACAGTTAACCAGTTTACTCAAGTGCAGCTCAAAATCTCTAATAAGACTCATCGCGGAGTGCGTTGAAGTGGAAGTTCTACTCATTAGTGACAAGCTCAGCGACCACAGGCAGCAGAATTTATAGATTAACTGCGCCAGGCGGTATAGCCAGCTCATCGAACGGAAACACTCTCTTCATCGTCTCCGCCAGCTCAATCATCGACTGAACATCTCGTTTTTGATAGGTAGCTCATAAGTCATTTCTGTAACACCTTGACTCACTTATTGTATCGAATTGACGAGAATAAAGTTTTATATTTCAACCAAGACCGAGAGCATTCACTTCTGCAGTCCGCGCGAACCCAACACCCGTTCGTGAACATTATTTAATCTAAAACAAATATAGTAACCATAATAGTAAATAAATGAGGAAGGAATTTAGGATAGGTTTATGGAATGCGAGAAGTTTAAGAGGAAAACTAGATGAATTGAGAAGAGAAGTGGAAGGAGTTCAAGTAATGGCAATTACGGAAACATGGCTTAAATCGACTGATCAAGACCTAAAGATACCAGGATACATATGGATAAGATTGGACAGACAGAAAAAGGGACCTGGTGGAGACGTTGCTTTCTTAATTCATCAAAATGTAAATATAATATCTAAAGAGATATTAATTTGGAAAGTAGGAATGAATAAGGTAAGGATTCTGAAAATCACGGTTAAAAGTATACAAACAAATAACGATATAGACTTCATTCTGGCATATAAAAAGCCGGTAATAACAACTAGCAAAAAATATTGGCATAACTTGTTTAATCTCCGAAGACAAGGAATCGACACTATTTTCTTAGGAGATTGGAATGCCGCAAGTCGATCATGGAACTGCAGGAATGATACACTGACAGGTATTGCTCTCAGGGATTGTATAGAAGGAATCGACTTAAGAGTGATTAATACGAACACGACCTCAAGACCAATGCCCCTGCCCCTGCAAGGTGCATATGGCCCTTCTAACATCGACTTATATGTTAGCGATCGGTCGATATATTGATTTTTCAGAGACATCTGATCTGCCGTTGTTTCGGTCAATGACCGATTCTCGAAAGGTGGAGACAGCTGAGCGGGCCGAGTGGCGGCAAATTGTCGATGGCTCCAAAACAAATATCCAATGACCGATGCGTTACCATCAGTATCGCATGAATGGGGCAAGCAACCTGACGTTGCATTGCTATGATTGGTGATATGCTATATTATATTAAACATTAGAATAAAAGATCTGGCCACGGAGTGGGGAAGGCTCGGCCTTCTGGAAAGAGGACCGTGTTGAACCGCACGATACTTACCCCAGAACTGTTAATTCGAGAAGACGTGATTATTATTTTAATATTTCTAACGTCAGAAGTGGGATAACGAACTCCGCCCTCATTGTTAAGTAACGCGTGGTGTTTTTTGGTGTGATAACATATCGTGGTTGGACATTATTTTTTTTTCCTCCTCTTAAATTTGTGTCGCGTAGATAGTATCCTTAATAATAAATTAATGGCCAGTGCATCCACAACCCCATCGCTTGAGAACCTTGTTCGGGAAGTAATGGAGAAAACAGCGCGTAGTGTTGTGCTTGTCGCAAGCGCTAGTGCGACTCTATCTGACAATTCGATGGAGGTCCTACCGGAATGTGTGGTGCGCCGAGTGTGTGGTGCGACGTGGTAGAGGAAATAACAAAAAATGCGGGTCCTCAACAATGACTGAGTCTTGCTACTCACGCATTAACTGGTTTAGCGAAGAAATGGTATAAAGAGTGGAAGGGAAAACCGCGTACGTGGGAAAAGTTCCTACAGGATTTATGTGCAGTGTTCGTATCCGAAAAGAAACTTCACGAACGCTTACTTCGCGCGGTGTCGTTTAATAGTGACGTGACTACGACTTATATTGAATACGCGCAAACTAAATTGTTATATGTGCAGCAAACACGTGTCAATTTTAAACCGGAGGAACTTATCGAACTGATCATCGGGGCCATCGATGATCAAAGTGTGCGACAATCACTGGTAAACGGAAATTATAAAACCACTTCCGATTTATTAGTTGGGATAACCCAGTTCGCGAAACCGTGCAAACCCAGGGAAGAATTTAAGGGGATGGAGCACAGAGATTGACAGAAAAGGGAAAACAGGAAGAGGTGAGTAGTATAGCTAGGCGAGTTCTAACCCAGGAGCTCCGAGCGGGGAGCGGAGGAAGGGGGGCAAGGGCGGGGGGGGGGGGGGGGGGGGGCCCCCGGGGGGGCGGGGGCGCAAGCCTCCCGATACTAGTATCATCCGGGGTAAGGAGAGAGCGTAGCGCGAGCTGTGCGGTCTGGTTGAGAGAAATGTCTGAGGTAGACCGTACCGAACGGTTATGAATATGGTCGCTCGGAGAATCCAGACTCCCCTGATGCCGGCCGCGCAGATCAAGCGGATCGTAGAGGACCTTTTCCCAACCCCGGAGGTTACCTGGGAAACCGCGGCATACCGGTTCAGAAGCGACCTGGGAGGCTTCTTTGAGAGCGAAATTCCCCCCATCACCACGGAGGAGCTCAATAGAGCGCTAAGGGCCACCCACCTTGGTAAGGCCCCGGGATTGGACGGAGTTCCAGGCACGGTAATTGCCGAAGTGGCCAAGTGGAATAGTAGGCTGTTGAAGGCCACCCTTGACGGGTGTCTGAGGTACACCCACGTTCCAGAGAGATGGAGAGACCAGCGACTGGTGCTCATACGGAAGGACGGTAAAGACCCTGCGTCTTCCTCGGGATATCGTCCCCTCTGTCTTCTTGGCCTCAATCCTGATCCGTATTGAATTTACCTTCGCGATTATTATTTACTAGAATTTTTAAGTTTTCGGTCTTACTACTTGGTGAGGTCGAGCACCTTGTGGATGTAATGCTCCCACCGCTGGTCGTTGGGTGGGATGGTCCACACAGCTTCACGTGCCCGGGGGATGGTTAATGGGGCGAGCCTCCAAGGTATCGGTGCTGGAGCCGATGCTGGGGTTGATGCTGGTACTGATGCGGATACTGGTGCTGATGTTGGTGCTGATGCTGGTGCTGATGCTGATGATGATGTTGGTGCTGATATTCTTAAAAGTTCGTTTCGAACCACTCGCGGCTTCACTACGCACCCGAGCGGAAACTTTCCCGATTGCGCTGATCGTTTGTAGTCTCGTAGCAACCGACGAATTTGCTCGCGTCTGCCCGAACGGTATTTTCGCACTTTTATAATAGTTTTAATCGGGGATGAATCTCATGTCCCGCCAATCGTTATCAAGCCCATGCAACCCTTTACGACCGCTGGTTTTGCGTCTATTCCTTTCAAAGCCGGCTTCGACGCCTCGACCCCGATCGGAATGTCTGCTCTGCCTTGGATCGAAAAGAAGCCGCGTTAATCAAATCCGTGGCTACTGTTTGGGAAAACCGGCTTCGACGTCTCGATCAACCCTTACAGCAAGCACGAAAGTGACTTGGAACCTGAGTACGATGACGGAAAAGAAACTCACGGCCGAGCAATGTTTCTATCTTTAAGATTCCTAAATGACCGGCTTCGACACCTCGATCATAAATCGAAAAGATAGTTAGTTTAACTATAATTTATTCCTTTTTCCCTCTCCGAACGCGTCGAATGATTTAAGGGAAAAAATAATTGCAACCTGTGAATTTGTTAAATTACGTTACTGTTTATTAAGACCCGCGCACGGTCCTTTATTATAGCAATTACAATCAATTACAGTTTCGGATAAAAAGATTCACTACCTTGGCTTCGCAATAAAAGTCGATATCTGACTCGACTCGACGAGGACTAGAATTCTTAGACAACTCGCGACGACTTTAATTCTCTTATTATTTCGAACGATAACTATCCCGAGCCCCTGAATTGCGGGCATACTTATACCCCTAATTCGGGACCTTTGGTCCGAAGGAAGGAGAAAAAATCATACCACGTGATTACTAAAAATTCATGGATGGTGGTTGATATCTTCCCATGGCGTTAGCAATAACATCTTGCTCGAAATCATTCCTAGGTGTTTAGTCTACCCCTTATCGGTTTTTGGTGACTGACACCAACGATAGCCACTGCCGACGGTTCCTTAGCTGATGCTACGCTTGAATTCGTCGAAAAGATGCAAGCCCTCATTAGATCTGACCACCCACCCACCGGTGGGTGGTAACGAGTACTGAGAATTGTACGGGACCTGTAGCTGCGACTTAACATCTAGGAGATCCGTTGTATTCTCGTGCGTCGCGATAAAGCAACCGAATCCGCGGTTCACGATAGTGAATAAGCCGCGATCGTACCATGGTCGTATCAGGGGCACATAATGTAGCAAGAAGTAGATCGCTCGCTCCGCACCCGTAGCTGTTATCGCTTAGGTTCTCTCTTACTTGCTAAACGCTTCTCAGTCTAAGATATAGGGTGACGTTCGAATATCCAAATACTACATCTGTCTTCAACTCATTACAAGGGAAAAATATGTCCGTGGTTTGGACGGTCAGTATGCGAACGTCACAGGAGAACCTGATGAAGGAACGACTGGAAGGGTGCTTGGGCCGTGATGGCCTTTCTGACAGGCAGTACGTATTCCGCTCGGGCAGGAACGCGTCTTAGGGGGTGAGACACGTACAGGTGCTGGCGGATGCTGCAAAGCTACGCCAGCAGTACTGCGTGCTCATCGCCTTGAACGTGAAAAATGCGTTTAACTCCCTGTCTTGGGAGATCTTAATGGAGAAGGTCTGTTCCAGAGGGTTTCCTCTATACCTTCGCCGGGCAGTGGGGGCATATCTCGCAAATAGATACATCATGTATGAGACGGCTGAGGGGGTAAGGCGCCGCCGGGTTTACTGTGGCGTCCCGCAGGGATCTGTGCTCGGCCCTCTATTGTGGAATTTATTCTACGATGGAGTGCTGAGCATCCGTCTTCCGAAGGAGTGCTCGATCATAGGGTACGCGGATGACATCATGGTCGTGGTCACCGATGGGGATCGCGACTCCCTGGATGGGAGAATCTGCATGGTGGCTGTGGAGGGATGGATGTCGTCCGTGGGACTTCGGATTGCTCCGGAGAAATCCGAAGTATTCCTGGCTAACAGGAAACAGATCGGGCCCCCGCTATGGGTGCCAGTCGGTGGCCAGCTGGTCGCTACAGCCGACAGGATTAAGTATTTGGGGGTAACGTTTGATCGCTCGCATAACTTCAAAGAGCATATATCAGGGGTCACCTCTAAGGCCACTCGGATTATGAGTGCGCTGGCCCGGATCATGCCCAATATAGGCGGTCCGAGGCAGAAAGTCAGCGCGCTCTATTATACTGTCATGGAGTCGGTGCTGCTATACGCAGCCCCCATCTGGGGCCGAGCAATGTGTGTAGTAGCTCGACGGCAGAAAATGGTATCCGCCCAGAGGGTGGGCCTTGTCAAGGTGTGTAACGCCTACAGAACGGTGGCCAATGATGTCCTCCCGGTCATCGCGGGCATCTGCCCCATCCTCCTTAGGATTGAGGAGAGATGCCGAATCTTTGAGGCTCAGGAGCGTTTTAGGACCAATCCGGCAGGAGAGGCGGCCGCAGAGTTACTGGCCGAGATAGAGAGAATCAGGGTCGAAACCACAGATAAATGGCAGGCTGAATGGGTCGTGGCAGGGCTCCGTCGTGTCACCCACGACTGGATACCGGTTATTTGGGACCGGGTTAGGCGACCTCATGACCAGGTGAATTACTTCATTACCCAAGCGCTGACGGGTCACGGCGTGTTTAATGTGTACAGACACCGTATCACGAAGGCCTCGTCCCCGCTATGCTAGTACGGCTGTGGGGTCCCGGACACGCCGGAGCATACGTTCGTGGATTGCGACCGATGGTTGGCCGAGAGAACCTGGGGCCCTGACACTACCCCCCAACAACAACATCTGGAGGGGTGTCTTTTAGAAGATTTTCCTCCACCTTGGTTAAAAAACGGGGGGCCGCGAGTTGGGGGGGGGGCGGTAATTATTACCTACTGTCGGTAAAGTAGATGAGGACACACCGGTCGGTAATTATCAGTGATCGGTAAAAAAGAAAAACTCAAATTTTACATGTAACGAAATAACCGCGCACGCCGTAAGGGAGGGGAACCGACCTCTTTGCGCGCAGAAGTGGGGGCGTCGTTGCGGGCCTCACGGGTTCCCTCTCTCTCGCGCCCGAGTAATTTCTTCCTCGGACTCATGCCTCGTGCAACATATAATATTACATTACAATCTTTGTAGAGCGCGCGATATCGGTAGGAACGTCTCGCGATGATGGCCTCGAGCAGAAGATCCAAAAACGCAAAGTTTGCAAATTACAATCCGGCAGCAAATCTTTTATTTGCGCAATACAATTACTCGAGAACTAGATATTAAAGAAAAGGTAGAGGTGACATCATTCGTTGGCGATGAGAATATTGGAGAACGTGCGAAGGAAACATTACACCGGATGAGAATATGATATGGGAGGAAATGCGCTAGAAAGAAAGACACATATATCCAAGCTATTTTTTTTTTATTGATAACTGTATTCTAACATTACATCTAAACATAATGCTAACAATTCAGAGTCAATCAATGAATGACGCTCAAAATTTTCATGTTCAACAATTGCCTTTTCATAATCCTTAATTTCAGCATTTTGTATTATTTCTATAAACTTGTTGTACTTAGATTCTACCAGGTACAAGTTTTCAGACAGCCAACTGTACATGTGATCGATACAATATTCGAAAGCGAACAACTTTTGTACGGTTTTTTCACTCATGAACACAGAGACGGTAGAATTTGAGAATTATGCGAGTTTTACGTCGTTTAGTTGTCGGAATTTAACTGTTACATCATTAATGCTTATCAGCTCGCTCGAGGTTCCTGATGTATCAGCAAAAATCTGCAGAATGTTATGCCTCTTTCGTAAGAGATTTTTCCACGTATCCATAGAAAATTTAATTTCGTTTCCACGAGAGTCTCCTATAGCCAGCTCTACGTCGCAGGAGCTACCGATTCGAACCCCGATGTCGAGATACTTGTAGAATGTATCCGTTAGGGGATATTTCCTCCCCAGTATACGCACCACGCGTGTTACTCTACGTTCCGAATGAACATTATCGCTATCACTGACAAGAGAAACAAAAAAAATGATAAAGGATATTGAATTTTTGAATGCATATTTTGCAATACGTTGTCAAAGAACTTACTGTGTGCGCGATTTCTTTGTTAATGGTTGGTTGAACTCCTTGTTCAGAAGATTCTCTCGCGTTGCTCGAGCGATTTCAGCATTCGACCACATCGCTGTGGTTTCAATACGAGGCGATAGAACGATGTTGCGAACAGTGATTGAAAAAAACGCGTTTAGACATTTTTATATAACACCCCCCACTCTTTGTCAGATGGACAAAAAAATGCTGAAACAGCAAATCTCCCCTCCCACACATATTTCACTTTCTGATCCACATTTATTTTTAGCATACACACCTTTGCGTAGCGCGCGATATAATTTTTTTATACGTAATAAGACCCTCATCATCGGGGAGTCGTTCTAATGAATTGATACGTCAGTGGTGTAATTCCCAAAAATATATGGACGTTCTCAGGAAAACATACGAAAACAGCGATACGGAATATGAGGGGATTACGAAAATCTGCAGGCAGTGACATCATAGTAGGGGCATGTGACAAAATCACGTGTCACGTGGCCTAGACTATAAAAATTGTGCTGCAAATGGAACTGCATTCAAACCGTTCTGTAGTGGCACCCAGCAAAAAGGTGAGTGCAACCATGGAAGAACTCTTGGAAATGGAAAGTCGATTGTGGGACCAGGCCGATCGATTGACTTCGCAAGAAGAATACCTCGCATGGGAAGAACGATGCAACGAGTGCCTCGATTATCGATCGGTGTTCAACAATCGTTGATCGCTCGTATCGCGCATCTCGATAGTCTAAAGTATTCGTTGCGCAGACGTTTCGTGTACGAAGGTGCCGGCCATCAAGCACTGGACTCTTGTGGCGTGAAATAGACACTGCGTTCGAGAGCCGCGTATTAACCGGCGCTGTTTTGAATTCGCACTACATCGAACCGCGTAACTTTCTTCAGGATGCGAGAGACGTTGTGCTGAAGCATATACGGGGTGCATTGGTGAAACATAAGTCACTAAAAGTGAATACCGCGTTTAATGGAGAGTTTATAGCGGGCGATAAACGCTCGAACAAGACTATCAGCACAAAGAACTGTGAAATCTTTGGCGAGATCAATCTCGAAGAGTGGTACGAGCAACGCGTCGTCGAACCCACCCTAGCATCGCTGGAAGAATTTCAACAACGGGATAGCGGATGAGCGCTGTCGCGTATACTCAATTTAATTGTTAACGTGAATAAATATGTGCCGCTGCATGCTGGATGTACCATACAATTACCACGAGAAATACAACTAAAAAGAGCTTGTAATCAACGTATGCTCGAACGACAATGCATGTTTCGCGTGGTCAGTAGTGGCTGCTCTGCATCCAACCGAAAGGAACGCATGTCGGGCATCGGTATATCCTCATTATTCAACGATGTTGAATATCCAGGATATCGAATTTCCTATGACATTGAACCAAATTAAAAAGTTTGAACACGCCAACAGCATCTCCATCAAAGTCTACACCACTGAAGACAAGAAGGTTCTACCGATACGGCTCGCCACACGGAAGATGGACAGACATGTCAATTTGCTGTATTTAGAAGGAGCAAACGGCGTGGGACATTTCGCGTGGATCAAAAACTTGTCTCGCCTCGTAAGCTCACAATTGAGTAAACATAAACGCAGAAAATACTTTTGCGATAGGTATGTATATAATAATTCTTTTTTCTTTTTTAAATATGTTATGTTTGAAAAAAAATATATGTCTTTTTATTGCAGATGCTTGCACTACTTTAGTTCGAGTGAGAAGCTGGAAGCTCACACCGTAGGTTGCGAGAAGATGAACGAATGCGCAATCGTATTACCAGATGATGAAAGCAAGTGGCTCAGCTTCAACAACTACATCTGGAAAGAGCGACTTCCATTTGTGGTGTACGCCGACCGCGAGTGCATTCTGGAGAAAACTGATCGAGAAGCACCAAGATCCACATACCAGCATCATAAAGTATTTAGTATTGCATATTATGCTCAATGCGCGTACGATTCGTCCTTGTCGGTGTACCAATGTCGTCGTGATGCGAATTGTGTTTCCTAGTTCGTCGAAGAATTAAAGAATTTGGCACATTTTGTTAAATCAATTTTATCAACTAACATACAAATGGATGATTTAACGAGCGAACAGCAGGAGGCATTTCGCAACGCGACGCATTGTCACATTTGTGAAAAACCGTTTGGAGAAAACGATACGAGAGTTCGCGATCATTGCCATTTAACCGGTCGGTACAGAGGTCCCGCGCACTCCAATTGTAATCTAAATTATAAAAACTCTTTTTGCATTCCCATAGTTTTTCATAATTTGTCCGGTTACGATTCGCATTTTATTATCGAAAAACTAGCTATAGCTTTCGAGGGTGCCGTCAGTGTATTGACGATAACAAAAGAAAAGTACATCTCGTTCACAAAAAGTGTCAAAGATCCAAATGGATTGTCGCGAAATTGTATAAAATTGAGATTCATCGATTCATACAAATTCTTGAGTACCAGTCTCGATAAATTAGCGTCTTTCTTAGATAAAAGCAAATTAAGAATTTTACGAACCGAGTTTCAAAATTTGTCTACCGAATATTTCGAATTATTGACGCGAAAGGGTGTTTTTCCGTACGAGTACATGACTGTGCCGAAAAGTTGGAACAATCATGTTTGCCATCGCGCGAATCATTTTACAGTTCCTTTACGGGTGATACAGTATCGGAAAGCGAGTACGCGCACGCCGAGAACGTGTGGACACGGTTTTCCATTTAAACGCTGGGCGAGTATAGCGATTTGTATTTGAAAACAGATGTCTTGCTGTTGGCCGATATTTTTGAAAATTTTCGTGAAAGCTGTATAACAAGTTACGGACTCGATCCCGCGTATTATTACACTCTGCCCGGTTTTACGTGGGATGCCATGCTGAAGCATACAAAAGTTAATTTCGAATTACTAACAGACATCGACATGGTCCTGTTTATCGAACGCGGTATACGCGGCGGATTAAGTCAATGTTCAGGTAGATACGCGAAAGCCAATAATAAGTACATGCAGTCGTACGATCCATCGAAAGCATCGTCGTACTTGATGTACTTTGATGTGAATAATCTGTATGGGTGGGCAATGTGTCAACCATTGCCATATGCAGAATTTCGATGGGTCGACAACGTTGCAAACTTTGACGTGTCTTCGATTGCTGCCGATTCGCCCACGGGTTATATTCTAGAGGTTGATCTAGAATATCCGCAACGCTTGCACGACATTCACGCGGACCTGCCCTTCTGTCCCACACGTGCCAAACCACCTGCCAAAAGAGAGGACAAGCTGCTCGCAACTCTACACGATAAGCAGCGCTACGTTATCCACTATCGTAACCTGCACCAATGCACGCGACATGGTATTCGTATTACAAAGATACACCGCGTCCTCCAATTCGCACAATCATCCTGGCTCCGCGATTACACTCCGCGTATATGTATAAAACTGAATATTTAATTTAAAAAATGTTAATTTTTTACAATACATTATTTTTATTTATCCATGAATTGTGTGCACTATTCAAACCTAATCATTTCACGTACACCTTATTCCCTTTCCGACGTAACACTTTTTCCACAAGGTACACATCAGCGTCGGCAACGCGTTGCAACTCGTGTTCGTAGAATCCTCCAGCAATTAGTTTTCCATAAACATCTTTCAGCAGATACGTTGCGGGATTAGTTTTCTGTACCTCGGCGATCGTAAATATTTCAGTACCCCAATTAGGTGTGTAACCTTTTTCAAAAATTGTTTTGAATTTGCTCACACGTACCGGCATCTCCCACTCTGAATCGTGCGGGAGCGGCAATCTTTACGTGATTATATACCATTGTTAGGAGCTTCGAGGCGTTTGTTGGTGTAACGTCAATTGGTCGCATGCCGATAGTTCGATGCTTACGCACATTGTAATTTGATACGAGTTGCTGCAGCGAGTCGATCCATTTATAACTTCCATTAAGCGTAAACAGTTTCCACATGTCGTTTTTGAGCGTACGATTGAACCGCTCGACGACTGACGCTTTCATCACTGAATACGTTGAATAATTATTTATGTTGTATTTTGACAAAAGTTTTTGCACATTTGCGTTGTAAAATTCCTTTCCTTTGTCGGTTTGCAAATTTTTCGGATACCTTCCACTGTTTCGGATTATCTTTCCGATCGCTGTAGAAACTTCATTTCCACTCTTGGATTTGAGGGGTATGGCCCATGCATGCTTACTCAGCACATCGATAACAGTGAGTATGTAATGGAAGCCTCTGTTATACCGCGCGTAAGGTCGCATCTCGACCACGTCCGCTTGCCATAAGTCGTCGTACCCATGTACTATGACGCGTCTTCGGGGAAAATTTCTTCTCGCCAGAACATGCAATTCTTCCACGAGACGCCGTTTCTCGGTACTGGGAGTTTTCTTTGCAGCCATGTATGACTCGACACTGACGCAAAGACTTGACGTACACGTCTTATCAAACATCAAATCGATGCTCAACGCAACGGTTGGTTGGTCGATCGGTCGGTTGACCGATCTGTTGATCGGTATGTCGGTCGGTTCACCGGTCTGTTGACCGGTATGTCGGTCGGTTGATTGGTATGTCGGTTGACCGGTCTGTTGATCGGTATGTCGGTCGGTAAATAGTCTCAATATCCAGCTATTGATGTGTCTGCATTAGATTTCGGAATTCGGTAATATCCCTCTCTAATTTATTCAGCTCATCTTTCAAGCTATGAACGAAATTTTGAAACATAATCATCTTTTTGTCGAATACGTCTTATCGACTTTTTATAACTGCCATGTTTTCATGCAAGTACAGCTTGTTGATAGCATCGTCATCCTCTACAGGCGGTGCTACCCATCGAATCCTGCGCAACTTTGCGTCATAATTGGTGCCGACAACACAAAGAGCGTTGTCGCGTACATAATTTCTGACTACTCCATTCCAATGATAGTATGATTCCATTCTTCCAATCGATGACCCAAACTTGTTGATTGACATTTTAATGACGATTGACTGTATCACCAAGGTGCAGCTTAATTTATAATGAATTCTGCCTCGCGAAGTTCCTCGATAATCGATAGCATCTCATTGTCGTGAGCATTGTGACCGGCTTGACGCGAAGCCTCGAGCAATCGAAGCCGGTCTACGAGTTCGTTGGGATCGTTCCAGTGAACGTAATCAATGTTGTTTTTGGTTAATCTCATGGAACACGGTATGCCGTTTCCAACTTTTTTATCTTGCAATAAAGGTTTGATTACATGGTTATACCTGTATCCTCTGTTGCCTAATGTTTGACCATACGAATTGTGCTTGTGCTTATGCGCACTCGTTGTCAGCAGTATGTCCCTGTATTTGCGTTCATCAGCCTCAGTGTAAATGTCGTTATCCGGAGTTTTCTTGAATATCAGTTCATAAAGGCCGGGTGTCCCCGAATATCGTATGCCATCGATAATTATGGTATCCGGATTGTCCACGTCAACATGTTTGTTACCGAGGATCAGTCCATCATTGGTGAGATAAACACCGTACACGTCATCCATACCAACGTCTACGTCGCCGCGTGGTACAGGTGCGATGTATTTTTGACTCAGTGGACCTAGATGATTACGTACCGTTTCTTCGCCTTCCGGCGTTTGCAATTGGCTTCGAACAGATGCCGAGAAATAGCTGTTTGGACTTTCAAAAACATCTTCGTTTGCTAAGCGTTTTGTTGTTGTTGTTGTGGTTGTTGTTGTTGTTGTTGGTCTTAATCGGTGTAGAGGTCGGTGTAGAAGCTATTAGGTTCATATCGGGTAAATTGCTTAATCTTGATTTTTTTATATTTGGCGGTTTCGAGAAATTTAACCACAAATTTGATTGTATTTTATCCGATTCCTTGATATTCGGAGTGGATAATGGTTCGCTTTCGATATCTGTGTTATTGTGTAGATCATAATTTCTTAACGTGTTGCTGACAATTGTCTTCAATGGTTTAGTAACATGTTTAAAGTGTTTTCCCAACGCAATCTCTTCGTCAGTTTTACCAGTTTTCAATTCACGATACTTTCTGCGAATCAAATCGCTCGTTGTTGCAATCTGTTTCGCTATCCTCTCACGATCTTCAACGCTGTTACTGCTCATGTTGGAACACTGCTTTCTCAACGTATCGGAGATAACTGGACGTGTTACGATATTGCAAAGTCATTAAATCCTTTTCTATAGCGACCATTCCATAAAGTACTGTCTTTGTCAATCACTACAAATCCATATTTTTCTTGCCAGCAAGCGGTGCACAATTTGCAGAAATTCTCAAAAGACATGTTTGTATTTACATGATCGTTGTATACATGCTTCAGATTTGTACCATCTTGTTTGAACATGATCAGCAGGTTCGCGTTGTCGCGTATCAGATGTTTCGGTATCTTCGCATATGTCTGACAAAGATAGAAACAGTCAACGTCCGAGTGCCTACCCATTGCAAAGTATTCTCTTACCGCGTTTTGCTTATCGCATGCCACGTCGTCAAAGATAAAAATCGAATTGGGAAGTGCCTCGCTCGGTGGAACGACGTCGCTGTTATTCGAAAATGTAAAATAACCAATTTCGTGTCTATCGACGAGAATATATTTTCTAAATATCGATATTTCGGTTGTTGCAATGATTTCGAGTACACGTATACGTTTTCGAAGCGAACACCGTGCGGACTTTCTAACAAATTAATCACGTTCGTTTTGCCGCAATTCGATGGGCCGCAGATGATACCACGTATAGAGGTCGGTAGCATATTTCCATGTTTGCGTACTTCTTTCTCAGACTATGCCTTGTTGTCTACATTAGTCACTCTAATCGCAGGTGATTGGCGCATGAACCGCATCGTAGCTGTGGTAAAAACTGAAAGAAAACGTATGTGTCGATGTTGGAAGGTATTTATACTTTTTTTTTTTTTACGTGAGGAAATGCATTTACGCACACCCTCTCGTATGGAGGGGGTAGTGTGGGACTCGCCCCTTGATTTGACATCAAAGGGAATACCCACTAAAACCTCACGGTGGCCGGCTCGGCACATTGGGGAGGGGCACCGGGATCTCGTACGAACGCTACCGGTGCCCCCCCGCGCTTCTCCCCCCCAACGAAGGGTGGAGTGCCATCTCCGGTGGGGAGTAAATACCTCCACACCTGACCGCGGGTGCCACAGCCCGCGGTCTCGCCTGTCCCTTTTAGTCGCCTCTTACGACAAGCAGGGATTACTGTGGGCGTATTCTGTTCCCCGACCCACAGAGAAATGGGGGGTATTTATACTAGCGTGACCCAGACGTATCAGCCGGTGTAGAAATGGCTTTCATACTGATCGATGGTGATACAATGTTCGACTTGACTGTGGAGCAATTGGAATACGTACCAAAGATAGTACTCTTCAATCGGTTCGCTAGCGACATTCATTACGCGTGGGATAAACTGCCGAAACATATAAGAGCTGATCCTCAAGTCCAGTCTTATCGTAGGTGTCTCTTGCATTACAATCGTCTAGATCAACGTACGCACATAGACGGACCAACGCCTATGAAAAAAGATTGTTACCTATGGGTAGAAGGACAGGAGCAGGACTTGTAAATACTCTAATAAACAAATTACCGTTTGAGCTACACGTACCAGGGTATCAATTTTTCGGACCGGGTACACGCCTGGACAAACGTTTAGCACGCGGCGTTCGAGGTATAAATCCGTTGGATGCAGCTTGTAGAGAACACGATATTGCATACTCTCGAAACAAAGATTTGACCAATCGTCACGAGGCAGATCGAATTTTAGCTGATCGAGCACGCTAGCGCATAACTGCGAAGGACGCTACATTCGGCGAAAGGGCGACTGCTGCAGCTGTTTGGACTGCGATGAAAGCTAAGACGAAGCTTGGAATGGGGCTCAAAAAGAAAAAGAGTCGTAGTAAGAAGAACAAGGGGGAGCGAGCTCTACCGATAGCAAAGCGTGGCGGTATCCTCCCGTTTCTCCTTCCCGCCTTATCAGCTATAGGAGCGTTAACCGGTGGTGCTGCTGGCGTGGCTAAGGCCGTGAAGGACGCCAAATCTGTGCGAAAACAGCTGGAGGACATGCAACGGCATAATCGTGCTATGGAAGGTCGCGGACTACATCTCGCGCCGTACAAACGCGGACGAGGAGTTCCAAAGAGCAAAAAAAAAACGTCAAAATTAAAATGCCCGAAGGTGTTACCACCAACGTACAACTACAGCATCTGGCAAAGCGTATGCGTATTTCATATTTCAGGGGTATTTTTATGCGCAATACTTTACCAACAGATGGGATACACAGGAACGAGAGCGGAATCGTAAATTTGGATACTTTCGAGGGACCTGGTACTCATTGGGTTGCGTACGCAAAACGGGGAACTCGCACCATGTATTTCGATAGTTTTGGCAATCTTCAACCGCCGAGGGAACTGATACAGTATTTCAAGAATAGCGTAATCGAGTATAATCACAGGCCTTATCAGCGCTATAAAATCAGAGCAATTGCGGACAGCTATGTTTGCAGTTTCTGTAGACGGTTGACAATCAATTTAAGGGCAGTCATTGCACGCTTTAACTCCAGTATTCGTTTGAACATGTCGCTGACATTAACGCTCACCGGCCAAAGTAGCATTCTCGCAGTAAGCTATTTTCCGTCCATCGATCTGAGCGATGGTGATTACGAGCTCGGTCTTACGGACTTCGAGACTTATTAGACCATACCGAATGTAAATTTGTCGAATAATAAATTTTACTACGATAACGATGATAAGCAAATCATTATTCCGGAAGGATCTTACGAGCTGGATGGCATTCACATGTATTTGCAACGATCGCTTTCGCATGGTAATGAAGGGGGGAACCCCCTGATACTTAGAGCTAACAACAATACGATGAAGAGCGAAATGAAGTGTGATTACAGCATTAATTTTACCAAACCCAATACTATTGGCTCGTTGCTGGGGTTTTCGACGAATCGGTTGCTGCAACCGCGAAAATGGCACGAATCGGATGCGCCAATCAAGAGCGTGCACGCGATACACGACTTTTCGCCTACCGTTCCACCTGGATATAAGATATCGGAAAGACCGACACAGATCATTTATCTTCCGGTCACTGCACGAAGCATTTCGGATTTGACGATTCACGTCATGGATCAAGACGGTCAATTGTTATATTTTCGAGGAGAGCAGATCACTGTTCGACTGCATGTACGGAGACAACGGTCGTAGTGGGAGATGCTTGTATTGAACGAAGCGGAGCAGACGACACGTGAAAACAAAGAGAAAACAATTCGATCGCCTATGAAACTCACTGTATCGAATATTGGCGGTCGAAAACCATTGGGCGAAAAAACAATTCGATCACCTGCGAAGCTGACTGCATCGAATGCTGAATTTCTGAAATCGTTGAGTTTCGTTGTACGAAATGGCTAATATCTTAAACATTGGAGGTGAACCGATCTTTGACGACAGCATCGCCAAGATGGAGACTCACACATACAACCCATACGCCAACACAACGTTTGAGCACAACGATGAGATACGAATACCTTATACAACAGCAGGATTTATACACGTTACCATGCGAGAGCTTTCTATACGTTGAAGGAAGATTCAGAGTAAAGAAACCAAAGGAAGGGGTGGAAGCACACCTCGGAAACAATTGTGTCGCCTTTATGTTTGATGAAATTCGATATGAACTCAATGGTGTGGAGATTGATCGCAACAGAAACGTTGGAATAACAAGCACCATCAAATATTTTGTGTCCCTAACATTGGACAAATCGCTAATTTTACGGAATGCTGGATGGATCACACAGTCAAACATACCAATAGGTTACTTTAACTTTTGTGTACCGCTCAACATGCTGTTAGGTTTTTGCGAAGATTACAGGCGTATAGTAATCAACGCTCGTCACGAACTCATTCTTATACACGCGCGCAGTGATAATAACTGCATCGTTGGAGATTCCACGCTGGAATCGGTGGTCGAATTATTAAAGATACAGTGGCGAATGCCTCACGTCGTACTAAATGATACGAATAAACTATCGTTGTTGCGAATTTTGGAAAGCGGGCAATACCTAAGCATGAGTTTTCGTTCGTGGGACCTGTACGAGTACCCTTTGTTGCAAAGTACGACAAAACATTCGTGGGCCGTTAAAACTACGACTCAGCTGGAGAAACCACGATATGTCATTTTTGCACTGCATACTGGTCGAAAGAATATCATGTCTGAAGATGCGAGAAACTTCGATGCATGTAAATTGACCAACGTGAAACTTTATCTAAACTCTGACTTTTATCCATACGATGACTTGAATCTTGACTTTGATAGAAACAGATATGCTATTCTTTTTGATATGTATGCACGCTTTCGTAAAGCTTATTACGGATACGACTGTTACGAAACGCTTTGCAACACAGACAACTTCTTGTTGCATTGACCGTTTGTAGTCATCGATTGCTCGCGACAGAACGAATCAATCAAGGAGCGCCACCGTAGATATGCGAATAGAATTTGATTGCAAAGAAAACGTGCCAGCAAATACTACCGCGTACTGTCTTATTTTGCATGATCGCGTCATCGAATACTGTCCATTGTCCAACGTTGTGCGCAAAATCACATAAACTGCAGCATCAGCAATATTTATAATATGTAAGAGATGGACACCTCGCATTGTGTCGTAGTTTCAAAGATATCGTCACGATGGTACCAACGTTTGTTGACAGACAAGGGCTCACCGACAGAACCAGGTTTATCGTAAAAGAAGTGGCGGTGTTGAGAAAAGGAACCGTTCTCACCCATTACATTTTCAAAAGCCCCTATCTATGGAATTCACTATCGGCAGCCGATAAATCTCGTGCTTCTTGGGTGACTGCAAATCATCATGGACTGTCGTGGGAAGATGGCTTCGTTCCATACAGTATGGCGAAATGATTGATTTCAACGGCAATAGTTGACGACGATGCATGGTCTATCGCATGTCAAGGGAAGCCAAAAACGTGACTGGTTGAAAAATCTACTTGATAGAAATGTGAATGTAACTATTGAGACCATGGCTGCTGATCATAAAGATATCGCGTGTTTGAAAAATCTTGATGTTACTAATACCATGCGATGCATAAACCATGCAACGAATTGCGCTTTACAAAATGTATTTAAATTATACAACTGGTGGCTGAAATACCAGAAATAAAAAATGTATCTATTTTTTTTGGAAATTGACTGAATTGTTAGCATTAGGTTTAGATGGAATACAGTTATCAATAAAAAAAAAAAAAACTTGGATATATGGGTCTTTCTTTCTAGCGGATTTCCCCTCATATCATATTCTCATCCGGTGTAATGTTTGTCAGCCTCCCTGACAAATGGATTGGATCTTTCGCTGTACCGTTTTCAAAGGCATTCGCAGTCTGACAGTGCTACGGACAAGGCGAGAATTTATTCTTGAAGTGCCGCATTTATAAAACGAAAGTAAGTGAAAAATACATAAACAGTAGTGACCAGTTCCTGGCGTTATCGATGTGTGAAAGTGTTGCAGAAATTTTTTAAAAATACTAGATTATTAATATGTAGATATAGCATTTCACCGGCAAATGTGTCATATTGATAACGCCACGAACTCGACAGTGAAATGGATATTCCTGAATGTGGGTGCGTGAAAAGAAATATTAAAAATATTATTTCTTTTTTCTTATAGAAATGCCAATTAACATCCCGCGTCTATTTAATAACGTTCCTGAGGATATCAAGGAGTTTGACTTCGATAGGGTGCTCCCAGAGGAGTACCCAGACACGTATCAATACCTGTTGGAACCGGGGTGCATGCGGGAGCTCCGGCCATCATACATCATCCCAGAAGCGGACGACCCGTTTTGTCGACGGGTTTGTTTATTTTGTTGGTGGGAGCTCCCACTGGAGGAGAGGGTGCTTTATTTAACATCCGGGGCGCATCTGGCGATTCCGCGGCTGCGTTTTATAAACTTCAGGAATTGCGCACGATGCCACTGCCAACTCTACACGTGCGCGCCCGCGGCACGGTGCCTCGCATGCATCAGGCGACATTTTGTATTTACTCCAATGAACCACTTTGCATTAACACAGGCGCAACCCGTTGTTATCGAATAGTTTTTTTTTATTTGTATTTTTTTACTTTACTTTACTTTACTTTACTTTACTTTACTTTACTTTACTTTACTTTACTGTTCTCTGTTCTCTGTTCTCTGTTCTCTGTTCTCTGTTCTCTGTTCTCTGTTCTCTGTTCTCTGTTCTCTGTTCTCTGTTCTCTGTTCTCTGTTCTCTGTTCTCTGTTCTCTGTTCTGTTCTGTTGTGTTTTTTTATATATATAGTTTTTAAATGTATTTTTATATTAATTATATTTATTACAGTTTTATATTTATCATTTTTTCATTTTCATATTTTTATAATAAAAAGAATATTCGCGAAAATATGTTTGTAAAAATCAATGCCCACCTCCCTTGTCTCCAATATTCTCATCGCCAACGAATGATGTCACCTCTACCGTTTCTTTAATAGCTAGTTCTCGAGCAATTGTATCGCGCAAATAAAAGATTTGGTGCCGGATTGTAATTTGCAAACTTTGGGTTTTTGGATTTTCTGCTCGAGGCCATCGTCACGAAACGTTCCTACCGATGGCTGCGTCAAAGATTGTAATGTAATATTATATGTTGCACGGGGCATGAGTGCGAGGAAGAAAATACTCGGGCGCGAGAGAGAGGGAACCTGCGAGGCCCGCAACGACATCCCACTCCTGCGCACGAAGGGGGCGGTTTCCCTCCCTTACGGCGTGCGCGCTTACCTCCCGCGTAGACGACGAGCATGGTTTCCCCCACCCTTACAGCATGCGCGCTTATTTCGTTACATGTACCATTTGCGTTTTTCTTTCTTACCGATCTCTGATAACGATAATAGTACTTACCAAACGTCGAGCAATTGATGTTCTTCTTCTTCTTTTTTACCGACCTCTGATAATTACCTATGATAAGTACCTCATCTTTTCTAATCTTACGTGTTGCACGAGTAAAAGGGCATGAGTGCGAGGAGAAAATGCTTCAGCGTGAGAGAGAGAGGGAACCCGCGGGGCCTGAAAAGACACTCCCACTCCTGCGCGCCAAGAGGACGGTTTCCCCCACCCTTACGCGTTCATTTCATTACATGTAAAATTTGCGTTTTTCTTTCTTACCGATGACTGATAATTACCGACTGGTGGTGTCCATCTCTACCTTAATGACCGTAGGTAATAATTACCGACCCCACCCCACACCACTCATGCCCCCTCCCCGCACCCCCCCTCGCCCTCGGCTCCCCCCTCCCCAGCTCCCCCCTCGGAGCTCCTGAGTTAGAACCCGCCTCTGTTTACTACTGAGTCTGTATCACCTTTTGCCAGCCCGATCATATTAGTCGAAAAAAAAGAATGGTTCAGATAGACTTTGCATTGATTATCGTGCATTAAACCGGATTACCGTTAAAGATCGTTATCCTCTTCCCCTGATAGCCGACTAGCTCGATCGGCTGGAAAAGATCGTTATTTTATGACACTCGACATGACTTTGGGATTTCATCAGATACCGATTGCCGCGGAATCTATCGAGAAAACCGCGTTCATGACGCCCGATGGTCACTTTGAATACCTTCAGATGCCCTTTGGTTTGAGTAATGCCCCCGCAGTTTTCCAACGAGCAATAAATAAGGCTTTGGGGAATCTGCGGAATAAAGTTGCGCTGATTTATATTGACGACGTACTTATTCCATCGTCAACGGTTGAAGAAGGGTTAGACAGATTAGATCAAGTTCTGAAAGCTTTGTCGTTAGCGGGATTTACACTGAATCATGCAAAATGTAAATTCCTAGAAGAGAAAGTAGAATACTTGGGAAGAGAAGTATCTGCCGAGGGCATCCGACCAGGTGAAGGGAAGGTTAAAGCTTTGCACGAATCACCGGTCCCCACAAACGTGCGGCAAGTAAGGCAGTTCATGGGCCTAGCGAGTTACTTTCGCAAAATACCTGAATTCGCGACGCGAACGGCTTGTATTTCAAGCCTGACGAAGTTGGGTGCCCCATGGCACTGGGATGTAGAGCAAGAGGAGGCTCGACGTTACGTTATAGATAAACTTAGTTCAAAACCGCTGTTGGTAGTTTTCGATTTTGGAAGAGAAACGGAGCTTCACACGGATGCTAGTAGTATCGGTTATGGTGCGATCCTGTTTCAGAAAGTAGAGTCCGAGTTGCGAGTTGTTGCGTATTTTAGCCGTCGTACGACTCCGGAAGAATCTAAATATCATTCGCATGAATTAGAAACGCTCGCGATCGTTAATGCGCTGAAACACTTTCGTGTATACCTATTAGGCATCAAATTTAAAATTGTAACAGATTGTAACGCCATAAAGGCGACGAGTACAAAGAAAGACTTGCTTCCTCGTATTGCTAGATGGTGGGTGTTCTTACAAGATTTCAGTTTCGATCTTGAATATCGAAAGGGGAAATATGTGGAACATGTAGATTTCTTGAGCCGCAATCCGAAACCGAATTATCGCATAAACGTTATCTGCGAAGGATCGTGGTTAGAAATTGTTCAAAAGAAGGATGCTGAGACAAACGAAATTATGCGAAGGGTTCTTGCTAGGGAATCCATAGATAGTGATTTTGAGGTTAGAGAGGGCATACTATGCCGAAAAATTTTTAAAGACAACAAGCGTACTATTTATCGGAGCTATGTACCGAAAGGTAGCAGAATTAGGCTCTTAAGGTTATACCACGACGAGAATTGCCATGTTGGTGTCGACAAAACTTTCGATCGCGTAGCTCAGAAATATTGGTTCTCGCGGATGCGAAGTTTTGTTAAAAAATATTTGGAACATTGCATTACCTGCACGGTAGCAAAACAGGCCACGGGACCGAAGCAAGGATTTTTGCACTCTTTAGAAAAAAAGCCGATTCCGTTTGACACGATTCACGGTGATTGTGTAGGACCGTTTGACAAGTCTAAAGACGGTTATATTCACATCATCATTGACGCGTTTACAAAATATGTACAACTGGTTCCATTAACGTCTTTAAGTGGAGTAGAAACTTTACGAGTTTTTAAGGAACGCCTAACATTATTTGGTACACCACGATTAGTGATTCTTGATCGCGGGAAAAATTTCACGTATAAACCGCTTGCTCAGTTTTTACAGAAACAGGGGATCCAATTACATTTAATTGCCACAGGCGCTCCCCGAGCTAACGGACAAGCAGAACGATACGTTTCTACGGTTACAAATCTTTTAACAGCAGAACTGAATAAGATAACAGAATGGCCGAACAAATTGCCGAAAATCCAACTTTCTCTAAACACGACGGTGCAAAAATCAACGGGATTTTCACCGACCCGATTATTGTTTGGAGTCGAGAGGAGTGCAGGTCCTGCAATGGTTGCCGAAGGTCAATTGCCAGATTTAAATGAAAAAATTGACGTGATTCGCGACAGGGAAATTGCATACGAGCGTTTAATAAAAAATGCGAAATTACAAAATATTAGATTTAACGAAAAGCGGAAGAATAATATAACTTATAATTTGGGGGATACCGCATTCATACGACCCGGTGATTCGCGCAGAGCAAAATTACAGGACAAATTCGTAGGTCCGTATTCCATTACGAAAACCTTACCCAACAATAGGTATGAGATTTTCGGTAAGAATGGAAAACCACAAATTGCGCCCAAAGACCGTTTGCGATTGTGGAAAGGCGAATGGTCGGGTGACGGTGAAGAGGACGTTATGGATGAGTGTGTCAATGGACCGTGTTAGCGATTAAATGTAGCACGTTTGCAGAATTTTAGCGTTTGACTAAAGAATTCGATTTCTGTCTGTACAATTGTTTTGTTGTTCACCATCTTATTTTGAATATATGGTATTGTATTTTCCACAAAATTTGAATTGAACTTATTTCTTTTATCTGAGATGTGATTATAAGATGCTTTCAGCGTCCCTGTAGAGTGTGATCTGTGGGGATGTGTTCGAAAACGATAACAGTAGGGTGGAATTGGCTGTGTGACGTTCGCATATCGACCGTCCAAACCACGGACATATTTTTCCCTTGTAATGAGTTGAAGACAGATGTAGTATTTATATATTCGAACGTCACCTTATATCTTAGACTGAGAAGCGTTTAGCAAGTAAGAGAGAACCTAAGCGATAACAGCTACGGGTGCGGAGCGAGCGATCTACTTCTTGCTACATTATCTGCCCCTGATACGACCACGGTACGATCGCGGCTTATTCACTATCGTGAACCGCGGATTCGGTTGCTTTATCGCGACGCACGAGAATACAACGGATCTCCTAGATGTTAAGTCGCAGCTACAGGTCCCGTACAATTCTCAGTACTCGTTACCACCCACCGGGTGGGTGGTCAGATCTAATGAGGCTTTGCATCTTTTCGACGAATTCAAGCGTAGCATCAGCTAAGGAACCGTCGGCAGTGGCTATCGTTGGTGTCAGTCACCAAAAACCGATAAGGGGTAGACTAAACACCTAGGAATGATTTCGGGCAAGATGTTATTGCTAACCCCATAGGAAGAAATCAACCA
Source organism: Hylaeus volcanicus (assembly GCF_026283585.1). NCBI lineage: Eukaryota > Metazoa > Arthropoda > Insecta > Hymenoptera > Colletidae > Hylaeus > Hylaeus volcanicus. The sequence continues at coordinate 13,621,205 of NC_071976.1, forward strand.
CCACCCATGAATTTTTAATAAATCACGTGGCATGATTTTTTCTCCTTCGGACCAAAGGTCCCGAATTAGGGGTATAAGTACGCCCGCAATTCAGGGGCTCGGGATAGTTGCCGTTCGAAATTTCAAGCGTATAATTGTCGTACTAGATAGTCCTCGCGAGTTATCTAAAATTATAGTCCTTGTCGAGTCGAGTCAGATATCGAGTTTTATTGCGAAGCCAAGGTAGTGAATCTTTTTATTCAAACTGTAATTAATTGTAATTGCTATAATAAAAGACTGTGCGCGGGTCTTAATAAACAGTAACGTAATTTAACAAATTCACACGTTGCAATTATTTTTTTACCTTAACCATTCGACGCGTTCGGAGAGGGAAAAAGGAATAAATTATAGTTAAACCAACTATCTTTTCGATTTATGATCGAGGTGTCGAAGCCGGTCATTTAGGAATCTTAAAGATAGAAACATTGCTCGGCCGTGAGTTTCTTTTCCGTCATCGTACTCAGGTTCCAAGTCACTTTCGTGCTTGCTGTAAGGGTTGATCGAGACGTCGAAGCCGGTTTTCCCAAACAGTAGCCACGGATTTGATTAACGCGGCTTCTTTTCGATCCAAGGCAGAGCAGACATTCCGATCGGGGTCGAGGCGTCGAAGCCGGCTTTGAAAGGAATAGACGCCAAACCAGCGGTCGTAAAGGGTTGCACGGACTTGATAACGATTGACGGGACATGAGATTCATCCCCGATTAAAACTATTATAAATTCCAATTTTTCCCTCTCAGTAGATAAAAAACGCCGAAAAGGTACGAAAATACCGGTCGGGCAGACGCGAGCAGATTCGTCGGTTGCTAAGAGACTACGTGCGACCAGCACAAACGGAAAAACTTCCGCTCGGGTGCGTACCGAAGCCGCGAGTGGTGCAAAACAAACTCTTAAAAACACTAGCAGTAGCATCAGCACCAACATCAGCGCCAGCATTAGTCTCAGCACCAACATCGGCACCAGTATCAGTCTCAGCACCAACATCAGCATCAGTACTAGCACCAACCCCAGCACCGATACCTTGGAGGCTCACCCCACTAACCATCCCCGGGGCACGTGAGGCTGTGTGGACCATTTCACCAAACGACCAGCGGTGGGAACACTACATTCAAAAGGTGCTCGACCTCACCAAGTAGTAAGTCCAAAAACTTAAAATATTCTAATAAATAGTAATCACGAGGGTGAACTCAATACGGATCAGGATCCCGTCCAGTCGTTTAAGAGAGGCGTGGGACAAAAGGCAAGCATCATTTGATCGAAACGGGCGACAGATTTTCAAATCTGAAATCCGAGATGTGACAGCTGCACGAAGCTGTGAATGTTGCGATCTGGATGTTTGTGCTAGTCAAAGTGTTTGGTGGTGACTGCAGCAGGGCACGAGTAAAGTGCGGATCTGTGGAGACACCTTTTTTTTTTTATTGTGGGGAAATGCGTTACGCATACCTCGGTTTCCCGAGGGGAAAACCGAGGTTATGTGGGACTACCATCGGGGAGGGGAGCGCCGGAGGCGCGCCCGTCCGCGATGGCTGCCCACTAAAACCCCACACCCGCCTGAGCTACATGGAAAGTGCCTGGAACACGCAGATATTCAGCAGGACACTTCCCAGCTTACATGAATCCCGGAGGGAGGATACCAGCCTCCCCCACTACCTACTCTATAAGACCCCGGGCGGAGGGACCCGCCCGGTGTCCCCATCCCTGGGGCCGTCGGAATGGGTTTCCCGACCCCCCGCTCGGTCCACCCACAGCCCCCGGCGTCTTCATGTCCGTACTGGTTCAGGGAACTATGAGCTCCCTGAACGCCAGGACAAGAAGACGCCGACACCGGTAAGGGAGGGTCGTCGGAGGCGTGATCCGGCACACCCCGACCCTTCCCGCCCCACCCACCATGCGCCCCCACAAGACCCGCTGGTCCAAATGGGACGGGCCGACCACACATGCTCGGCCCGTCCCGAGGGGAATTATATCCCCTCCGGGGGCCAGAGTCAGCTCACGCCCCGGCCCCCCACATACGCCGCCTCCGTGCGAGACACATGTCGTCGCGGGGGTGCCCCCCGCCCCCCCCCCCACCATTCCTACCACCACGGAGGCGTGCACTGGCGCAAGGGACGTCCCCGCGCCCACACCCTCCTTGCCGAGCCTAGGTCTCTTTCCCGGGCTCGCTCGGCGGCCTCCTTTTGCGACATAACTTCCTCGCAAAAGGAGGCCGCCGACTTCCACGACCTCTCGTTCGAGACCATGTGGTCGACCATGGCCGCGAGCGAGATGTCCCACCCACCCACTGCGGCTCTTAGGGCACGGCGCGGCGCGGCCCATGCCGGACACTCTTCGAGTGTATGCCACGCCGTGTCCACCTCCTCGCCGCATTGGTGACACTGCGCTGTCGGCTCCCGCCTCATCCGGTGCAGATACTCTCCGAAGCATCCATACCCGGAGAGCACCTGCGTGAGGCGGAAGGTTAACCTTCCCCGCATCCTGCACCATGTTTCAAATATGGGCAGGATGGCCCGGACGATCGGACGGCCCGATGAAGCAAGCTCATGCTTCCACCGGGCCAACGTGTCCCTCCGGGCCTGGCGCTTCTGCACATCGACCTCTTCTACCTCCATGGTCGCGACTTCCACCCCCGCAGGGCGGCGAGCGGGGCGGGCGATCCCGTACATCGCCACGCGCTCCGCCGCCGCCAGATGGAAAGGCGGAATCACGGCCAGGAGGCCCGCCGCTTCAGCAGAAATGGTGCGGTATCCCCGTATGGCCCGCAGGGCTAGCCGCCGCTACACTCTTTCAAAAAGAGCGCGGCTGCGCTTGCTGGCCTCGAGCGAGCGGTGCCACACGGGGGCCCCATATAGGGCCATCGACCGCACCACCTCCGCGTACAAGCGACGGAACCCCAACTCCGGCCCTCCGATATTGGGCAGCAGCCGCGCTAAAGCGGCGGCCGCCTTCTCCATTCGGGGGGCCAGGAGGTCAAAGTGCTCCTTGAAGCGCCAGCGGCTCATGGTGGGTCTGATGTCGACGGAGGTATCCCCGACGCGAATCCGGAGATCCCGACCTAAAGGCGGCCGCCGCGCCCGGGACAATCCGTACAGCCAGATTGCCTCGGTCTTTGCGGCGGCCACGGTCAGTCCCAACCTCCTATTCTCCCGACAACACAGTCTACGGCAGACTCAGCAACATGCCTGATTCCACCCAAGTCCTCCCCCTCTGCATAAATCAGGGTGTCATCCGCATAGCAGATGCAAGGCAAGGTTCCACAGAAGCGATCCGAGGACCGACCCCTGCGGAACCCCGCGGTTTGTCTCCCTCGTGTGCATAACCTGGCAGGGAGGTAAACATCACCTCCCTGCCGCGGAGATAGTCCCGGAGATAGGGGGGCACCTGGAAATATTCCAACGCCCCTACTATCTCCTTTCAGGGCAGGGCAGGGCGTTGAAAGCATAAGATATATCCAATGAAACAGCGATCAACACCCTGCCCCGAGCGACAGCCCCATCCCGGAGGAAGCGAAGACGCTCTACTAACGCGTCAATTGTTGAGCGCCCCCTCCGGAAGCCATACTGGCTGTCGCTGAGGTCGGGACCACCGCGCGACAGGTGCTCAAGGAGGCGGGCAGCTATGATTCTTTCGAACAGCTTGCCTGCCTCGTCGAGAAGACACACCGGCCCGTACGCAGAGGGAGACTCTGCGGGTTTTCCACCTTTCTGGAGGAGAACCAGACACGCCTTTTTCCACACTGTGGGGAAGGTTCCACGGCTCAGGTTAGCGTTCAAGACGCTCCTGTACGCCGGGCCGAGGACTCCCAAGGCCAAAGCTAGCAGACTACCGGGTACTCCATCCGGGCCGGGAGTTTTCTTGCCCCTAGCCCGGAGCCCCCCGATAGCTCGGGACAGCTCAGACTCCGTGACCCGGAATTCATCCGACCATTCAATAGTCGGAGTCGGGGCGCGTTCCAACCCACCCTCTCCCCCATCGTTGAGGGGGAAGAGGGTATCAATCACGCGGCCCAGGAATTCCGGGTCTAACCTCTCCGTGACAGGGGACGCCCAGGCGCGGAGCTTTCGAAGCACCACCTTGTATGGGCGTCCCCACGGATCGTCACGGAGGGTAAGCAGGAGCTCGTCCCACGCTCTGGCCTTGGCTGCGGCTATCGCGCGCTTGAGAGCCACAGCCGCCGACCTGTACACCCCGTACAGTTCGGCGACTCTCCACTCCGGGTCACCGCCTAAGAAATGGTGGCGCCGAGCACGGGTATACTTGCAACTGGCGCGGCCGGCCGTTCTTCTGAGGTCGGCAACCTCGCCCGTCCACCAGTAGGCAGACTTCCTCGGGGGCTGCTCGCGGATCCGGGGCATAGCTACGTTGCAAATCATTTGCAACGTGTCCCGGATCCACAAAGCCCCCTCTTCTGCCCCGCGCTCCCTGGCCGTAGGCCAGGCGGAGCCGATAATCACGGCCCTCAGTAAGTCCTTGTCTAGTCGCTTCAGCGCCCATCTTGGCGCTGAAGGAACGCTACGTCGGATGGGGGGCGTCCGCTGGCGGGTCCGAGACCACAGCCACGTCCATAAGGATGTAGCTGTGGTCCGACAACGTTTCACCCTCCCAGACCCGCCAGTTAGACACCCAGCGTGAGGCGGCGGCTGACGCAAACGATACGTCCACGATGAACCAGCCGTTCCACCTCACGCACGTTGGTACGAAGCCCCGATTTAATAACCGGAGCTCCATCCCCTCCGCCCATTCCTGTAGCGCTCCGCCTCGGGAGCTGGTCCCCGGGTTACCCCACGCGGTGGACCTTGCATTGAGGTCCCCGAGAACCAGCACCGGACCGGCCATGTAGGGGGGTACCATAGCCCCAAGCTGGTCCAAATACCTCCCGAATTCTGCGGAGCCACAGTTGGGAGAATTGTAGCATCCAGCGACTAGGAACCTTCCCCATTTTACCAAAATCATCCCCCTGCCCCGCTGGACCACGGTGCAGGGGGGGACGGTCGCCGAGTGGCGGCGGCGCCACACCGCCACGAGGCCGTCCTCGTCCCCGAACCAGTGTGGATGGTCGGGGACTTGGTACGGCTCCGTAGTTACCGCTAGGCCAACCCGACACTCCGCCAGGCAGTGGACCTGGCCCGATGCCACGGCCTCCACCTCCATCGCAGCTGGCACAGAGGGGGTAGAGGGGAGTATAGCGTCCCCTCCGCCTCCCTGAGCTGCCGTAGAGGGTGGCGCCACACCTGCCACCCCCCTACGGCCCTTCTTTTCCTTTCTTTCCTCGCCCTGGCGAGCCCTCCTAATGGCCTCCTCGTAGGTTGCCTTGCGCCCTTCCAGGACGGTGATCGTCACCGCCGCCGAACGGGGAGGGGCCACTACGCGAGGAGGCGCTTTCATTAGTACTCCAGCCCTCTTGCTCGTGCTCTTCTGAGGAGGGGCCGGGGTCACGGGCGCGGCCGAAGCGGTCCCGGCTGCTCTCCTCGACCGCCTCCCCACCACCTGCGACCAGGCAGCCCCATCGGGGTTGGCTGGTGCCGTCGCAAGATTAGTGGGGGGAGGAGCCAACGACTGTTGGGGAAGGGTGGATGGTAGGTCGGCCTGCGCCCCCCTCTTCCTCCCCCACCCCTTCTTCTTCCTCCCCGCCGACTTAATAATGACAGGGAAGGATTCCCCGCCAACCGCCGGCGTGGAAGAAGCTACGGCACCAACCGCAGCCACAGGGGTCGTCTGCCTCCTCAATCGCTCTGACATATCCACCCTCCAGAGGCCTTGCGGGGCGTGGCTGGGGACCCTGAAAGCCCAGGCGGAGCTCGCTCCTGATTGACGCAAATTTCGCGTCAATCAGTGCCCCGATCCGCGCCAGGAGGACCCCATCGTCCTTTCCCGTTTTGGCCGCCGGACACGGCGAATGGGCGCCGACACGACCTCCCCGAGCGGGGGGAGGCGATGGCCCGGCTGAGGGGGCATCAAGCCGCCGCTTTATGGGCCATCATTTCCCCCCGTATTGCGTCGAGGGTCTCCCGGAGACCCTCGACATCCCGCCGGAGGGACGCGTTCTCCTCCCTGAGGGCTCGGTTCTCCGCCAGCACCCTGTCCCACAGGGCGGCAGGCGGACCGTCGATGTCCATAGGGGGCGAGGCATCTTTACCTCGGGCTCGTTTGACCGACGCCCGAGTCACCGGGGGCGACGCGGGCCGGTGCATACCAACCCGGCGCTTGACCCCGGCGCAAGATGCCTAGGACATGGACGTCACGGAGACACCATCGTCCTCAGCATCGCCCAGCCGGGAGCCTGCCCGCGGATAGACCGGAGCAAGGCCGGCAAATGGCCGACCAGCCCTAGAGCCTGCCCGCGAAGCTGACGAGCCAGCAGCCCTCAGCCCGCGTGTCGACGACTCCCTAGAGCTGGGCTTCGTCGACGCGCCTTCCTCCGCGACCGCTTCCGGGCGCGGCAGCCCCTTCAACACCACGAAGCACTCGCGTGCCCCGCCTGATGTCCCAAACCTGGATGGACATCCACCACCCCGGTCTCTCCACCCCTGCACTCACCGGACGACCCGGCTACAACGCTTCCTATATTTTTTAAATGGTCCATGTTTTAAGGTTTACCAGCGCATCGTGCGCGGTGGGGCGGGCCGCAGGACGAGAACGGGTGTACCCTCGGGGAGCCTGCCTAACGAAGGACAGGACCCCCTACCCCAGTTCCCCGGGGCCCGTCCTATACGTCCCCCCCCCCCCCCGGGAATTCCGCACAGGGGGGTCCCGCCCGTAGCAGATGCAGGCTCCGACACCTGCCCCTCACCGCGCACTACCCGGTCGGGGTCCCGAAGGGGCTGGCTCCTGATCCCGGGCGTCGCTACCTCCTCGGCAGCGCAGGCGCACATCAGCCCCCCCACATGAGCGACCGAAAGTAAAGCCTACCCACGAGAGGAGCACTCCCAGAGGACCACCGCCCGGGAACGACCTCTCCTCGTCCCTGTACAGCGGTTTTCACCCCTACTCAGTGTGAGCCTTACCGGCTTGGGAGGCCCTGCCAGGATCCGGAGATCCCTCCGGCATCGCCTCACACATCACAGGAGCTACTTTCCGCCGCGTACCCCTCTCCCCGTTAGCAGCGCACAACTATGTGCGCCCTCAGGGTCCACCACGAGAAGGTGGGGAGAGAGGGTTTTAGACCTGGGACATCCCTCAAATAGAGAAAACGGATCCACAGTGGGTCAGAGCCATCACTGTGGACGCCCCAGATCCTCCGGACCCCAGGTCACGACACCTGGAAACACTTGTAGTCGAAGTGTTTGGCGGTGGCTGCAGCAGGGCATAAGTATTGTGCGGAGCTGTGGAGGTCACGACGCCTGGAGACACTTACGATGTAGTGCTTGACGGTATCAATAGCAGGGCACAGGTAAAGTGCGGAGCTGTGAGTGTTACGCGGTCTGAAGGCACAGTTTCAAAATGTTGGCGGTAGCGCCAAGGAATGAGTGATGTAAAGTATGGCGAATGCTTAGATGCCCGAAGAGTGCGTGAGATTGCCAGGGGAGATCATCGACTCGGTAATCTATGTTGTAATTGTTATAATCTGTTCTGATGAGACGATGCTTCCCGAGTGCGTGAAGCATGTCAGGTTGGCCGTGTTAGCGATCGGTCGATATATTGATTTTTCGGAGACAGTTGATCTGCCGTTATTTCGGTCAATGACCGGTTCTCGAAAGGTGGAGACAGCTGAGCGGACCAAGTGACGGCAAATTGTCGGTGGCTCCAAAACAAATATCCAATGACCGATGCGTTACCATCAGTAACGCATGAATGGGACAAGCAACCTGACGTTGCATTGCTATGATTGGTGATATGCCATATTATATTAAACATTACAATAAATGTTCTAGAAAGATCTGGCCACGGAGTGGGGAAGGCTCGGCCTTCTGGAAAGAGGACCGTGTTGAACCGCACGGCACTTACCCCAGAACTGTTAATTCGAGAAGACGTGATTATTATTTTAATATTTCTAACATTTACATAACTAATTCCAATTTAATGGATGATTTTTCCATGTGTGTTTTAGTGGTTTAGTGGTTTAGTGGTATGTTTTAGTGGTTTTCCATAGTGAAAACCACTGAAGAGAGATATAAGGGAACAAGAGAATATAATGTGTCTAGAATTAATTGGAAAATATATGAAGAGGAACAAAAAAATAAATTCGTTTGGTTAAAAGAAAATATGAAAAAGGAAACAAGTATTAATAATAAATGTAATCTACTTACAGAAACAATACAGAACATAGCAGAAAGATCCATGGAAGGAAAAAAGCAGAACAACAAAGATAGAATAATAAATAAAAAAAGAATCAAACAAACATGGTGGAATGAAGATTGTGAAAATGCTAAAAAAGAGAGAAACAAAAGAATTAATATTTTTACAATGAACCCAAATATGGAAAATTGGCATAATGTACATAGATCCCAGAGTAATCTAAAAAAGCTTGTTAAAAGGACTAATTAAAAACATTAAAATTAATATGACCTCCCAGGAACTTATTAACCTGGAAGAAGAACAAATAGAGAACCTCTTAGTAGAAGAAAGCGACAAATTACCTTATAGTGACGTAGAAAGCGAAGAAACACAAGTACTAAATGAGGAAAACACAGATACAATTACACATGAAGAACTAGTGTGGTCCATAGGATTGATAAAGGAAGGATCGGCTCCAGGAGAAGATGGAATAAAATACAGACTAATTAAAAGGCTAATCCACCCTTTTAAGGAAATAATATTTCAACTGTATAATGAAATATGGAAAAAAGGTGTAATCCCTGATAGATGGAAAAATGCAATAGTAAGTTTTATACAAAACCCTTGGAAAAAAGCTGTCAGACCAATTTCACTCACAAATTGCCTAGGCAAATTACTAGAAAAGATCATAAATAAAAGACTTACTCTATGGGGTGAGGAGAATAACATAATGGACCAAGATCAAAATGGCTTTAGAAAAGGCAGATCGACACTAGACAACCTAATAATATTAACCATGGATGCAGAGGCGACAATTGGTAGCAACAACAATATGATCATTCCACTAATAGATATCAAATCTGCATACGATAATGTAGATCATAATATAATGATAAGACAACTAATAGAGAAAAGCTGCCCGTCAAATCTATTGAAATACTTAAAGGCATGGATTAAAAATAGATCTATTACATGCAATAGAACAGGAGCGGATCCAATAAAAGAAAATTTTGTTAAAGGACTCCCACAAAGATCAATATTAAGCCCAATACTTTATAATATATATACCTTGGATATATCAGGGAACATCAAGGATAACAACACCAAAATTCTACAATATGCAGACGATATTGCTCTATACGTTAAAGATAAGGATATTAGAGAAATCAAGAGAACCATAGAAAAGAAACTGAAGGTTCTATCAAATAACTTAGCTAAAATTAAATTAAAAATAGCTACGGAAAAAACGCAGTGTAACAATACCAGAAAATCGCGATCGAAATTTCTCGATCATCGGTAGGCGCGCGGGGTCGGGCGAGCGGGGAACGTTCGCGAACGCTCGCGAACGCGCCCGCATAGTAACGCGGCTTGTTGATTGACCGCGGTCTGTTAGCAACGATCGGGTATAAGAATCACTCTCGCGGTAGCGGACGCGGCATTCTATGCTGCACTCTTAGAAGAGAACGAGAACCTGTTTCCAAGTTCCTTCCTGCGGACCTACATCCCTTACAATGGTGGCGCCCAACGTGAAGGCCGATCCACGGCCTGCATATCTACGACTCCACGGATTCTGAAGTCCCGCCTTCCGCTACAGAACACGGTGTCATCGTGGGAAAACGCAATTAGGCTATTAAGATCAACATTTGCTCCACGACGACCAGCGTACCAAATATACACAGAACTCTTTCGGACCAGCCAAAATGAAGACGCACTCACCGACCTGTTCGTCAGCAGCAAGCGAGCTCTGCTTTCCGAATTAATGGAACCGCACAGCGAGAACGTGCAGCTCGACATGATTTACGGGCTCTTGCGTTTGTCGCTGCGCACCAAAATTCCACGAGAATCTCTTTCCACCTTCTCAGACCTTATCCAAAGAGCACGAGAAGTAGAGGGATTGGAAAGAGAGTCAAGAAATCACCGTCCTGCGGATCACCGATTTGTGGCTCCCTATCCAAGAGATCGTCGTCGCTGCAACATCTGCCGGAAAAACCAAAATTTTCACGACCAGCACCAGAAGCACCGAAAACGTTCCAGACGCCGCCACGACCCGCGCTTCAATGCTACGGATGCGGTAAACCTGGTTTCGTACGCAGCAAGTGCCGAGATTGCTCCAAAAATATGAAGAAACCCACCGATGTAGCAGCTTTTTGTTCGGTCAGCGCAACACCAACAACGGCTCCTCGACCAAGTGTCAACCTGACCATCGCTGGGAAAAATGGACATGCGTTCCTCGACACTGGCGCACGATGCTCCATCGCCAATAAAAATCTATTCGACTTACTTACCAAGGAAGGGGTAAAATTCCAACCGCAGCGAATGCACATCGCATTAGCAGATAGACACCCCCGAATCCAAGATGTTCTTCAGGCAGAACTGGACACGCAATTACAACACCGCACGGTTCGAGCGAAGTTCGTTTTCCTACCGAATAGTAAGGATAATAGAACGCTGCTTGGGGTTGATTTCACCGAAGAAGCTGGAATCGTCGTGAATATTCCTCAACGCACCTGGAATTTCGTGGACACGCCAGAAATCCACTACGATTTCATCTCGGATTCGACCATCAGCGGGGTAACTTCCAACGAGGGGGAGAAGAAAAAGCCAGATCCCTTGGAAATAATGGTTTGGGAAGAAATACAAGAGTTTGCCAAACCACCACCCGCATTGATAACACCCATTGAAGACAAACCAACCGATCTTGAAACATATCTGAATGACGACCCAGAAGAATTTGTGGATCTACCACGTAACAACTCAACCGAATGGTCGGAGTTCGAGAAACTTTTCGACAAATGTCTACGGACATATGAGGGGAGTAGACTGGACATCGGAGCAGTGGACATAGAGGAGATACGTGAGGACGAGGCAACGAACACCACTCCGGAGGAGAAGAAGAAGATAATCAGACTCCTGGAAGACAACATCGGCCTGTTCCAAACAACAGGGTTACCCACAGCAGAAGCAATCCATCGCATAGAGACTGGTGATCATGCTCCAATTGCAGTACCCCCATATCGCATTCCACCTGCGAAGCGAGACCAACTTCGAAAAGAGATCCAGAAGATGTTGGAAGGAGACATCATAGAAGAATGCGAATCACCCTGGGCCGCACCCGTTGTTCTAGTACCAAAGAAGGATGGCAGTATACGAGTTTGTATCGACTATCGCAAACTCAACGCTGTTACAGTCACTGATTCTTATCCTCTGCCTCGAATCGATGACTTACTCCATTCGGCAAAGAAACCTGGCTGTATGTCGACCCTGGATCTACAATCTGGCTACTGGCAAATTGGCGTACGAGAAGAAGATCGAGATAAAACATCATTCACAACACCGTTTGGAATCTTTCGTTTCAAACGGATGCCCTTCGGTTTAAAAAATGCACCAGCCACTTTTCAACGACTCATGGACCGAATGAGAGCAGGATTGGGAACACGCAACGTACTCGTCTACTTGGACGATTTGCTGATACTTTCTCCAAACTTCAAAGAACACCTGGAAGACCTGAAGGCTGTTTTTGGCAGACTACGACAGTTTGGCCTACGCATGAATCGACAGAAATGTCGTTTCTGCTGTCCAAAAATCAAATACCTCGGACACATTCTCACACCTGAAGGAATACTTCCTGATTCGGAGAAGGTCAAGGCAATCCGAGATACCCAAGCACCAAAAAATCTGAAGCAGCTGATCTCATTTCTGCAAACCTGTTCCTGGTATAGGCGATTCGTGCCGAATTTCGCTGCTAAAGCTCAACCATTGACCAAGCTAACAAAGAAGAAGGCAACGTGGGAATGGACTTCCAGTCAACAGGAAGCGTTCGATCATCTGAAGGAGGCTCTCACAACACCACCAATTATGCAGTGTTCCGATGAAACACAACCCTACATTATTGTACGGACGCAAGCAATTACGCCATAGGGGCAGTATTGCTGCAAGGAGAGAAAGAAACTGAACATCCGATAGAATACGCAACCAGACTACTAACTCCTGCCGAACGAAATTATTCAACCACGGAGCGAGAAGCATTAGCTGTAGTATGGGCTGTAGAAAAATTCAGAGGATACATCGAAGGAGCAGAAGTAACAATTGCCACGGATCATCAACCTTTGAAGTGGCTTATGTCACTGAAATCACCAAGCGGACGATTGGCTCGATGGACTCTTCTACTACAACCATACTATCCAAAAATTCAATATATCCCTGGAAGATGCAATGTGGTTGCTGACATGCTGTCAAGATTGCCGACCGAACTATGGAACGAAGAACACAGAGCAAACATCGCTGAAGTCGTAGTGGACCTTCCTCATCGGGGACCAGCGACAACTCGTGAAGAACAATTAAAAGACGAAAGTTTAAAAGCCATTATCGAGGCCCTGGAATCAACCACAACGGACGAAGAACTCGTGAGATGGTCATCACGAGGATATCTCACCAACAACGGTGTCCTGTATCGCTATGCACCCAACGTCGATTCGGAAGAAGCGCAGTTGGTAGTTCCTACTCGCGAAAGGAAGGATATTCTGCACGCATACCACGACGATGCTACAGCAGGTCACTATGGAGCACAGCAAACCCTACATCGGATTGCAAGACGATATTTCTGGCTAGGGATGTGCCGAGATATTGCAGACTACGTCCGATCCTGCGTTGAGTGTCAACGGTATAAAGCCAGCAATCTGAAACCTGCTGGATTACTGCAAACACCTGTTATGCAGCAAAGATTCGAAGTACTATCCATTGCCCTATTCGGACTATTGCCAGTCACCAAAAGGGGGAATCGCTGGATATTCATCATAGAAAACGTTTACGATGGGTAAAATTATCCCCATTAGAACAAGCCACGGCAGAAGCATGTACAGAAGTATTAATTAACGAAATCATGCTACGATTTGGGATGCCTCGACGAATCATAAGCGACAATGGAACTCAATTCATCAGCGGAATCATGCAGCAAGTTACCCACTGTTTTGGTATCCAACAGTGCTTCATACCAGTCTACCATCCAGAAGCCAATCCAGTGGAACGAAAAAACCGAGACATGAAAGCGCAATTAGACATCTACGTTGGAACAGACCACACGAACTGGGACGACAAGCTGCCGACCATCAGATTTGCCATGAATACCTCCAGATGTCTAACCACGGGATACTCAGCAGCTTATCTCACATTCGGAAGAGAGCTGAGGACACCGGACGACACTAACCGTGATCTAAGGGCCATAATCCAAGCAGAAAACTTTCTACCCAAAATAACACCAATGTTGCTAACACTTGCTGACACGATGCAGATGGCACAGGAAAATCAAGAAGGAGCACAGGACCAGAGAAAGGCATACGCAGATAAACATCGACGACCAAACCCTGGATACCAGAAAGGCGATTTAGTTTGGGTCAACACCCAATCCCGTCAGCCGACGAGAACAACGATTCACCTCCAAGCTTGCACCGAAAAGAGATGGGCCTTACGTCATCAAACGCCAAGTTGGGTCCAATAGCTACGAAATCCAGAGCCAGTTTCTCTTGGAGTATACCATGCATCCGCTTTAACAACCTACGTCGGCGGACCATCAGAGGCACCAGTTCCAGTCGCACCGATCCGCAGGCGGGGACGCCCTCGCAAGGACCACTCAACCGAGCAGCACGAAAGACGGAGCAAGCGACCCCGCCGAGGCTAGAACAGATGCTGAACCACTCGTCGAGACGACTTCGAGTCCAGAGGGGGAGACTGTAATAATACCAGAAAATCGCGATCGAAATTTCTCGATCATCGGTAGGCGCGCGGGGTCGGGCGAGCGGGGAACGTTCGCGAACGCTCGCGAACGCGCCCGCATAGTAACGCGGCTTGTTGATTGACCGCGGTCTGTTAGCAACGATCGGGTATAAGAATCGCTCTCGCGGTAGCGGACGCGACATTCTTTGCTGCACTCTTAGGAGAGAACGAGAACCTGTTTCCAAATTCCTCCCTGCGAACCTACATCCCTTACAGCAGGTTGTGACGGGGCAGACTTTTTTTGCCCATCACAAAGACACCCTGACCCCCGGAAGGGCCTCGCTCCCTCCTTGCCGGACACCCCAGGCCGGAGGTGGCCCGCGAGAGTGGAGGGATGAGTGAACCGCGGGCACTAGAAACCCCCCTTTTCGCGCCCCCTCACCCCTCCGCGATAGAGCCGCGTCTTCGCGTGAGCGCGACCAGTCGCCGGTTGCGGTGTCCTCCACCCCAGGACCGCGGTGTGGCCACCACCAAGAGGACTTGACCACCCTCGCGAAGGAAACCAGTGCCATCGCCCCTCGACGCTGCCACGAGGGGAAACCTGCAGATGCCATGGTGGTGGCACACCGTGAGGAGTCCCTACAGCTCTGGGTGGGGAGAATCGCGAGCCGGCGGCGAGAAGAGCGCGATCGATGAGCGATCGATTGGGGATAGAAAATTAACGGTTAACCGCGAGCGAGGACGGGACACGCGACACCTGAGCGAGCCGCCCCTGTGACGTAAAACAAAAGTTCCTCCTATAATCCCGTGCGTGTGTGTGTGTGTGTGGGAGCACCGCCACCATTCCCAGGAGAGGACCGCCAAGGGATCTGGAATCCAGAGACCGGGGAGATTCAGGTAGGGCCCACTGGTTGGGTTTCCTTTTGTGGCGTGTGTGGGTGCGAGAGCGCAGATCGTGTGTGTGTGTCCGCGGGCGTGCTCCGGAGCACCCCCTTTCGTCCGCGACAGGACCACCACCGGAGGGAACTCCGTTAGACTTCCCTCCGTCCATTTCGCAAATCTCCCGCGTAACCTTGCGCGGTTTGAGAACGCGCCGCGTTTCGAAGGAGAAAGCCCCTTCGAAACGCGAAACCGTTAATTCCCGGCGTAATCTTTTCTCGATTGTATTTAATTCTAGGGCGGACTATTTGTTTGCGTGGCCCCCTATAGAGTTAAGTCGCGCCTGTTAAGTATTCGTTCTCTTTCCGTCGGATACTTTCTTTTTGTATCGGGAATTCCGCGTCGCGTATCCCTTTCGGCGCGTAGTCGCTTTCCTCAACGGTGTGTGTACCGCGGAATTCCCCCCGCGTCGGTTTCGATTAAATAAAGAAATCCGATTAAACGTACGCGGATCAAAGTTTATTTCCTCCCTTTCGACCTCCCCTGAGTTTCACGGACACGTGCACTTGGCACTGGCGCCCAATTCTTCTAAATAAATTCGTCCGTGGAAATTGTGCGACCGAGCGTGTCGAGTAGCGGCTTTCCCGGCCGCCCACGCGAGGTACGTCACAAGGTATTAACACTGGGAAAACATAATTGGAAAGGATTTATAGGGAAAATTAAAATAGGAAACGAAGAAATATCACCTACCGATGCTCCCAAATTCTTAAGAGTTACAATAGATAATAAACTAACTTTTAAACACCATATGGAGGAAGTAAAACAAAAACTAAGGAAAAGATTAGATTTACTAAAATACATAGGAGGAATAAGGAAAGAAGCTAACCCGGTCACCATGGTTATGCTATTGAAATCACTTATAAGATCTGTGATAGAATACGGGTGCATAATATATTTTTCTTTCAGAGAAGGCAAGAAAGAATTAATTTTGAAATTAACCTTGAAAATAACAGACTCGCGCTGTACCTCGGTTCGCGTTTCCGGCGACTTCTTCAAGAGGGTAATAAATTTCCTTAAGGGTTGCTGTGTCTCGCTGGCGCGTTTTCTCTCTCTCTAGACCTCCACGCTTTCCCTTTTCACATGTAGCCCTGCACAAACATGGCCGCGCGACTCCCACCTCCACCCGACTCGAGGGTGGATCCGAGATCGATGAAGATCACCGATAGAAGGAGTAGGGCGCAACCCCCGATTGGACCAGGACAACCCGAAGGGAGGATCGGGAATCTTCCGGAGAAGGGAGAGAAGCAGCAGATCGAGCGAAGATTTTTCCAGAGAGATCAATCGTAATCGAACCTCTGGGAACGAACTACGAAACGATTTTTAAACCAAACGAGTCAACTGAATAAACGTCTTTGCTTTTCCTAAAAGTATTTCAAATTTTTATTTCACGTGCCTCTCCGGGCAGAGCGGTTCAGCGCTCCACTGCGCTCCACGGTCACCTTACCCACGTCAGAAAATTCTCTATCACCGCACGACGCGTTCCGCAACATCACTATTTCCTGTTACTGCCGGTGTGGGCCTAGTGAGCTTTTAGTTTCCTGAATCCTGATTGGTGTTTGTACTTTTCGTTGCTAGTTCTTGGGTAGAGGCGCCCTCTGCTTGGCTTCCCATTGTTTTTTTCCACTTCTCACTCATCTTTCTTACAATATCCTTATATTCCTCTAAAACTTCTAGTTCTTGGCCTGTTCCTTTTGTTTCTTCTTCAACGTTATTTTTCTTGTTTTCTTCGACTTCAACTATTTCGATTTCCATTTCCTTTTCCTTTGTTTCTTCCTTTCTGTCCATTTCCGTCTCCGCCCGTTCCATTTTTTTTCCTTTCCTATTTCTTTTCCAATTAGATTTTCCTCCATTTTCCTCTTTTATCTTTTATACAAAACTTTGCGGGTTCCCCCGCAGGGGGAGTTATATTGTTTGTCCCAATCTATGAAAATTGTTTTAAAATTTCCTTTGCCAGTGGAATACTGGGGTATTGCTACCCCCCTCCCACCTTACCTTAAGCACAGTTCTTTACTAGTTTTAGGGCCTAATCGCCCTTAAGATTGAAAGTACACCACTCCCTATTAGGGGCACTTCCCCACTTTCACTTTCCCGCACGACTTTCCACTCTCAGTTAGCTTTTTTGCTCGGTTTTTCGCTAATTTTCGGCACTAGTCACGGAGTACGCCTGTACTCCGTGTCGGCCATTAAACCCGACATAATACCAGTTTCAGTCTTTTATGTTTCCAAAGTACACACAACGCATCGCAAAATGTCTTGTTGCTAAAAATTGAAATGTTAAACATGACATGAAAAATAAAGAAAGAGATGCACTATGTGTAACGCACAATTTATTGTATTAGAATAAAGTTCACAAGTATGCACAATGCGTGGCAGAAAATCTTGTTGCATTTAAATGTTACTGATAAAGTGACTACATTTTTTCTTTAATAAATTTCTTGCAATGAGACTTCCTGCAATGCGTTCCACGTACTTCTGAAACCTGATTCAAACTGATCTCCCATTTTCTATTATTTGAAGTCATTCACTATACAAATTATCTTTGTAAAAAGAAGTGAGATCCCCATAAAAAGCTTCAAAAAAGTAAAAAAATTACGCCAAGTACATGAAAAAGTGGAGGACTTAAAAAGTAATCAGAGAAAAATAGAAGATCCCCCTAAAAAAATTCAAGAAAGTAAAAAAAGAAGTGAAATCGGAATGAGCTGCCAGTACATGAAGGTGCTTTCCAGCAAAGTGCAAAGGCGACACTGTATAACACAATGAAAAATTCGCCTAGATATCCGTGGTCTGGAAGTCAAATGCTTGGCGTGGCCAGGCAAGGTCAAGGTTTTGATGAATAAGAATTATTTTAAAATGTAAAATAATGAAAATGTACTCATATTGTCAGCGTTTTAAACTGACAAATTATCTGAAAGCCTGTGAGAGGAGGGGTATCTGCGTTAATGAATGTCCTTAGAAATATTTTAAAACACAATAGAAATGAAAATGTACTCATATTGTCAAAGTTTTAAATTGACAAATTATGTGAAAGTCTGCGACAGAGAAAGAATGGGTATTGATGATCTAAGAATGCTTTGCCAGGCCACGCCAAGCATTTGACTTCCAGACCACGGACATCTAGGCAAATGTCTAAACAGTCTCAGTTTGTGGTTGATACACTATTTAGCTTCTTCATTT
>NC_071976.1:13659273-13753020 GCF_026283585.1 Hylaeus volcanicus
ACCTTGCAGTTTATTGGAAAGGACCTTCATGTACTGGCTGCTCATTTTGATTTCACATCTTTTTCTACTTTCTTGTACTTTTTTATGGAGATCTTTTATTTTTCTATGATAACTCCTTGAGTCCTCTACTTTTTCATGTACTTGGCGTAATTTTTTTACTTTTTTGAAGTTTTTTATGGGGTTCTTATGTCCGTGATGTAAAGTGAAGAAGCTAAATAGCGAATTAGCTACAAACTGACATTTGCCAAGATGTCCGCGGCCTGGAAATCAAATATTTAGCGTAGCTAGGTAGTTTTTCTTTTATTGGTCTTGTTTTTGCCAGAACTGTTACATTTTTCTCATTGGACATTTCTAAAAAATTAATGGAATTTTATTGAAATTTATTTTCTATTTAAACGGAGAAAAATCATTACATTCGATCTAAAAGAAAGTTTGTATAGCATTACAGATACATATACGAGGCGTTCTACGTTGGTATTGGCAGATTGTGGCCTTATCAATATTAGTCTACAAATCAAAAGACTTGTATTATTCGAGACTTGTGACTCTTAGACAGAGATGGGCAAAACCCTAGGCTTCGAATAAATCTGAAGTTTGCCGATGTGTTTGTCTCGTTTCTTCCTCTGGGAAATGTTCGAAAGAGAAAAAGAGGCAAACATATCGGCAGACTTCAGATTTATTCGAATCCTAGGGTTTTGCCCATCACTGCTCTTAGATTCATTGGTATATTTTGTGCTGCTATAGTGGCACCACTTACCGTTTCAACGCGCCCATAGTCTTCATGAACGCGCCAAATTATACTTCTCTCTAGGATCAAGCTCATTGGTGTACCCTACCATGTCCTAAACCAGGAATGTATCGCAGATTCGACGCATAGTGAGTCGATAAATTTATTTCGAATATATTAGCATTTTCATTTCTTTATTTAATATCTTTATATATTTTCTCGTTTTGACAATTTCATTGCAGAACTGTAATTATTATATACAAATAGTAACTTCTATTACGTTTAGAATTACTCGTATCACAATGCTTCACTGTGCGGTCCTGTTGCAAGTCACGTGATATCTTGTACAGAGGTTTATCCTCACTAGACAAAGCATAGAAACATACGAACATATTGAATAAAATGAAATTGCGTTAGTGAGCAAATGACACGAATAGTATCAATACTGAACGCTTCACTTATGATCTGATACATCCAAATATTATTTGTTATATATATAAGAACATATGAAAGTTACTGTTATAATAAATCTTATTCTGTTTTGTAATATTTCTATAAATCAACAGATTTTAAATTTCTTTTACGTATATGAAAACGATACATGTACATTTAAAACTAACAATACAGTTAGATGTATTATACACATTGTAGATAATTACCATTTATAAATAAATTCTTAGTATGGCAAAAGGGTATTTTAATAGAACATTTCACATGATTCATAAAGGAGCTCAAAAGGTGATTTAAGCAAATAATATTTCCAATCAAATTTTGTGTTACTTATTTTTCACCCCTAATCGCGTCGTCCCTGTTTCTCAAAGCGACCAATGAAAGTCACGAAAGAAGGGTTGCGTCGAGACACATGCGCAACTAATCACGATTCACCCTGGACTTGAGACACGGTCAAAACACGTATCGGCTTCCTCGTTGCGTTATTACTTTCTTTCGCCGCTTCTCGAAATCTTACATTTCTCTACGTGAAAAGTGTCGATGAACATTTTCCCCCGTGCCAATAGTTCCGTCATTTGTCCTATCCGTTCGCATCGATAGTTTTTTCCAGTTGCGATTGAATTTTGTGTGTCATTACGTGCAATTTTTTACCAATTAGTTGTGAGTTATTGTTTCCCGCGCGTACCATGCAGTGCGTCACTGTTTTTTAGCATTCGCTCCAGACTGGCTGGTCGACTTTCGGTGAGTAACAGGGCTGTATATTTTATTCACGATTCGCCAGCGAATGGAAACACTGGACGAAGATTTAATCGCGTGCGTAGAAACACACAGGAAGGGGTTTTAACGCACCACGCGCGTGCGAAAGAGGCTTGCTCGCGAGATCAATAGCAGCCATTGCGGTTATGGTAACACGATCAGCTGATCGGCCGATGCTTATTTTGTTTACAAGTACGGCACTATGGTTATCTACCGCGAAATCTATTGTGCCTTCCGAATGTGACCAATCGAACTTTATTTCGTTGTGAGTGGAGAAAGTTTCGTTATTTATATACAGTAATTCTTTCCATGTAATGAAAGAAATTTTTTATATTTTATAGAAAGTGTAAAATATGTTATGTAACGGTATTTAAAGAATAATTTCTAATAATAGGATGACTGCAGGTTATGAAATGTTTTGGAGTATTTTAGTCCGAATAAATGTTATTGCAGCAGCTCCATTTGTAGGGATACAGAGAATCATTGTTTCATTAAATTACCACACAACACCGTACAATTCGAGCAGTTAGCGTGGTTTCAGCGCTCGAAATAAATAGTCATGTTACTGTGGCACTTACTTCATGACATTTAGCGGCTCCTTGTTAAGTTTAGACGCGTTATATTTGCCTCGCTAGTTCAGGATGATTGCAGGATCAAATTATCGATAAAAATTTCATTAATCATTGGTGTACGTATACTTTTTGCATATAATTTAAATACATGTACATACTTAATGTGAAATTACATACTCGGTATAAAATTCTTTGATTAAATCAAATTCATATCATGCCAAATGTATTATCCATTTATAGGATATTTCTACAAAGGACGGTGTTGATTTAATTTTTTTGAATATTTAATAATTTCAATATATAAAAATAATGTTGTATCAAATATTTTATTATTTTACTAGAATGTAGTAATTAACATTAGCTTAATTTTTAATGCATCTGTCTATTCTGAAAGATCGCAATAAAATATTAAATGTGCATGAAATGTAATTTTACTTACGATTAGGCAAACTTTGCTACAACGTTTCATATTAAAAATGTATTATCGTACTCATTGCCGTATTACACATGCTACAATATTATACATTATCTTGATATTAATATTATTTCGATAATATATCGACAAATTTTAAGTTTCAGTATGATTATGATTTGCCTAAAGATTAGAAAGTATGATGAGATACTAATTTTGATAATGAGTATAATGTACATTTCAAGTCCACGATACATGCAATTTTCGTTATACATACACTGTAGCCCATTTGAACTAGAACATCTAAATAACTCTTTACTTTTGAAGGTACTAGGAAATGTTATAAATATTATTTTTAATTATTTTAAGGGGCAAATGCTAATTTTCTTTATAATGTAGTAATATAATATTCATTTTTATTTAATTTTATAATTTTGAATACATCAAGATTTTAATTACGAAATAAACATCAGTTAAAATACGTGTACAACTAGATAGTACATTGTCAATTAAACATATTTGCAACCTGTGTTAAATTTATCTTCCTAAATAATCGCTTCATATAAATAATTGTATAGGAGTACTATTCCGTTCATAGTTGAGTTTCTAATAGTCAACATACTATTTTGAAATTTCGATGAATACTTAAAATTTTTGTTCGTGCTTGCAAACATCTATAACGAGTATTGCATTCGTGTTTCTTATCTGGTACCTAATTACGATGGGAATGCAAGTATTAATTAATGCACTCCTGTGAATAAAGAAAGACGTGATTTAGCCTTGTTCATTTTCTTTTCAATAGGGCAAATTAATCACGTATATTTTCATATCACTATAAGTACATGTTACAATTAGTTAATTTAAATTACTTCAAAAAGGAAGATTAATCTTCTCTCGTGTATCACATATATTTTTTGTATAAACTGTGTTATGTTTTGTTTTATTTAAACAGTTTCGACATTAAAATAATTGTCCATATATTTGCAATATTTATTTCTCCATTTGAAGGTTTATTAATTCAAGTATTGTAACATAGAAATCAAAATGAACATTTAACAATTCTACACATTTTAGTTTCTTTTGAAAGGAACGGATAACGATCAGCTCTTCAACATCAAGTATTTGTATAATTATCATTGCGATTCTATTAATGCAATCATCGACATAATTACAGACTCCTGCGAGAGAAGCGGGTTTCTGATCTTTATTTCTTTCCTTCTAGAAATAAATACATGTAAATGTCTACTTTATAGATTATAAACACCAGATGAACGCTCCTCGTTATTCATTTGTGGCAAATTCGTAGTTATGTAAGTGGAGTTCCAGCTTCTTTCATCTAAAAGACTTTAAAGTAATGCTGTAAGCTATTTCACGGAAATATTAAAGATGCAGATATGCATTCAAAAAGTCGTCACAAAATATATTATCGAAACAGCAAAGTAGCAATTCAGAATTTTTATTTTACTCTTTATATGAATATCGATAGCTGAATAATTTGTAAAATGTAGGTTTTGTTTAAATACTGGCGTTTATATGGTTTGCACGATTTAATTATTGCCTAATTCGCGACGATTAATTGAATATGAATCATTTATCAAGCAAAATTAAAATTTGGATTTTGGCAAGTATTTTCAAACGTATGCTATATGTATAATATGTATATATACACAACGTGAGAAGTAAAACGTTTTATTTTAAACATTTTCATTGTAAACTATGATCGACAGTTAATCAGTTATTTAATTTACACTTTACATATTTTTTTGTACTGCTTAGAATTTGCAATACATGATGTATCTGTTATAATAATTGACTTCATCTAAAGTAAATTGTAACCTAAAAAAATTCAAGAAAGTAGAAAAAGAAGTGAAATCGAAATGAGCTGCCAGTACATGAAAATGCTTTCCCGCAAACTGCAATAGCGACACTGTGTAACACAATGTAAAATTCGGTGATTTCCAACTATGCGCAGCTAAAATGTTGTGTTCAACAGCGCGAACGTTCAAACCCTAATGACTTGACCATCAAAACTTTGACCTTGCCAGGCCACGCCAAGCATTTGACTTCCAGACCACGGACATCTAGGCAAATTTTTAAACAGTCTCAGTTTGTGGTTGATACACTATTTAGCTTCTTCATTTCACCGCCAAAAGTGCGGAGCAGTCAGTTTACATGAGTTGTCATTAGGGTCTGAACGTCTGCACTGTTGAACACAGCATTTTAGCTGCGCATAGTTGGAAAGCACCGAATCTGATATTATGTTACACAGTGTCACCTTGCAGTTTATTGGAAAGGACCTTCATGTACTGGCTGCTCATTTCGATTTCACTTCTTTTTCTACTTTCTTGAATTTTTTTAGGGGGATCTTCTATTTTTCTATGATTACTCTTTAAGTCCTCCACTTTTTCATGTACTTGGCGTAATTTTTTTACTTCTTTTAAGTTTTTTATGGGGATCTCACTTCTTTTTACATAGATAATTTCTATAGTGAATGACTTCAAATAATAGAAAATGGGAGATCAGCTTGAATCCTTTAAGGTTTGAAAAGTAAGCGGAACGCATTGCAGGAAGTCTCATTGCAAGAAATTTATTAAAGAAAAAATGTAATCACTTTATCAGTAACATTTAAGTGCAACAAGACTTTCTGTCATGTGTCGTGGGTACTTTTGAGAAATTAAAGGACTTAAGTCTGACCTCTCTTTTTCTATATTATTGTAATACAATAAATTATGTGTTACAAATAATGGATCTCTGTTCATTTTCTCATTATTTAAATTTCTTGCAACAAAACTTTCTGCCATGCATTGTGTGTACTTTTGAAAATTCTAACAACTGAAACTGATATTGCAATACGATTAATTGTGCGTTACAAATAGTGGATTTCTCTTTCATTTCTCGCTTTATCTTTCACATTCGAATTTCTTGCAACAAGATTTTCTGTCACGCGTTCTGCGTACTTCTGAACTTTATTCTAATACAATAAATTATGCGTTACAAATACTTGATTTCTTTTTTTCATTTCTCGCTTCATCTTTAACATTTAAATTTCTTGCAGTGAAACATCCTGCCATGCGTTCTGTATACTTTTGGAAACTTAAAGAACTGAAGCTGGTCTCTTTCCTATATCTGGCTTCAGACACATTATGTATATTGTAGACTCTACGCTTACTATAATAAAAGACAAATGTATTTTTACTTTAAGCTCTACATTAATTTGCAAGTAAAATACGGTTTGTATGTGTTATTTACAAATAAAATTAATGTCATATGAATAACGCACAATTTATTATATTACAATACCAGATTCAGTCCCTTAAGTTTTCAAAAGCACACAGAACGCATGGCACAAAGTCTTGTTGGTACAAACTTAAATGGTAAAAATGAAGTATGAAATGGGAAAAGAGGTCCACTATTTCTAACCCACAATTTATTATATTATAATACCAGTTTCAGTCTTTTATGTTTCCAAAGTACACACAACGCATCGCAAAATGTCTTGTTGCTAGAAATTGAAATGTTAAACATGAAATGAGAAATAAAGAAAGAGATCCACTATGTGTACCGCACAATGTATTGTATTGGAATAAAATTCATAAGTATACACAACGCGTGGCAGAAAATCTTGTTGTAACAAATTTAAATGTTAATAATAAAGTGGGAAAATGTACAAAGAGATCCACTATTGGTAACGCACAATTTATTGTATTATAATTCCAGTTTCAGTCCTTTAAGTTTTCAAAAGTACGCACAATGCATGTCAGAAAGTCTTGTTGCAAGAAACCAAATGTCACAAATCCAAACTGACAGTTACAGGTTAGAAATGAACGAGCGGCATGAGTGACAGCCATATTACAATTCCGACGACGAGCCTTGCCGACTGATTCCGAGAGTCGACGAATCGACGAATGGACTTAGCTCCTATTGGCTAACAAAGAGAGTGCAAGACCTTCAACTCACCAATTTTATTGAAACTTTGTACATTTATAGATTTCGTTCCCCTGATTACGAGTATATACCATTATAGGGGCAGACATTCAATAGTTTTTGAGATATTTGTAATTAAAGTTTTATTATTACCTTGATGTACGAGTTTAGTTGCAGCAATTGTCAACTGTAACGGTGGCGCAACGGTAGAGTACCAGACTCGTACGCCGCTGACCGGGTTTTCGTATCCTTCCTGGTAAAAGTTTTTTTGTTTTCGTTCTAATTGATTCATTTTCATACACGAACATTAAAAATGGTAAACAATATAATAAAAATATTAATCCTCCGCCCAACGCGCCAGAAAAACAAAATTAAATGAAAAAATAGATAATATATTATAAAGTAATCGAAAAGAATTCATTTCGATGCGTACAAGCCGCCTGATCGGCTCTAACAATAATATAAACAGTCACCATAAACGTAAGACGAGAAGTTCGACGAAGCAAAGAAATAACGCACGAAGATTCTGTGGGGGATACATAGTATGAGCCCAACGAAAGAAAAATTAATTAGAACAAAAAAAAAACTTTTACCAGGAAGGATTCGAACCCCGGTCAGCGGCGTACGAGTCTGGTATTCTACCGGTGCTATCGATTGCTGCAACTAAACTTGTAGATCAAGGTAATAATAAAACTTTAATTACAAATATCTCCAAAACTATTGAGTGTCTGCCTCTATAATGTTACATATTTGTAATCAGGGGAGCGAAATCTATAAGTGTACAAAGTTTCAATGAAATTGGTGAGTTGAAGGTCTTGCACTCTCCTTGTAAGTGTTGACGAAAAGAATAAGAATCAGAAGAAAAATCTACAATTTCTGACCGATTCATGACATGGTATTACGATATCTCAGTTGTACATAGACCGATTTTATTGATTTTGGTTTCATTAGAAAGCTTATATGCGATTTACATTGGAAAAATGCCTTTGGATTTAGAAAATACAGCAGGCGTGATGAGATATTAATGACACAAGTTTCGGGTTAGGTTGGAATCGCAGTTTTACGAGTAAAAGATACGTGGTAGCACCAGCGCCAGCGCCAGTATACACGGTGGCGTATAATTTTTCATGTACTTGGCGTCGAGACGCTACCGCGTCTCTAGATTGAGATAGATATTAACGAGTACAATAACAATGTAGAATAAACATTCAATTTTCAATAATTGAATGTAGAAGAACATTTCCTATTAGTAACGATGTAATATACTAATTCTATTTCTATTTATTGGATACGTTATAGAAAGTTGAACGCAATTGAGACGATAATAATACGTTCTGAGAATACTTCAATGTCGTCGACCTGTTGATTAGTCAATATTTGTATTGTTCATTATGCCTTGACGGTTTTTTGAATAGACGGCTCTTTACTGATTTCAAGCGGCGTATTTTAATATCGTTCTTGAAAAAGAATAATTTAATTATTCTGAATTAATTTAATGGAAAAGAGCGTTATAAACAATATTCCATTTGAAACAGAACACCTAAATAATCCTTTTACTTTTGGAAATACAAGAAAATATTTTAAGTATTATCTAAACTATTGTAAAGTGTAGGTTATTGAATTTAAACTATTATAAAGGGTAGTTTCGTTTGATGAAATACCTAGTTACAAAAATCAGAAAAATAATAGTATTAGTCAAAAATAAAAATTGACGAATGGCCAAAGACACGCATGCGTCATCGCGAGATCCATATCAATCCAAAGATCCGTGAAGACTCAAAAATCGCCTCTCGGAGACCTGGGAGGATCTCGTACACCTGTAGAAAAAAAAGGAGAAGAATGAACAATAATCGTTTGACGTTTAATTCGCGATACATTAATATCACAGCAAAGATTATATTCACTATAACTATTAACTATTGTCAGAAATTAGTTTTTAGTTGTTCTAATCAATAGATATCATAATATAGAAAAATTTCTCACGATTAATGTTTTAATTTAAGCGAACATTGAATGTTACTGTATGCATTATAAATGTTTAATTGTATCGGCGATGTAAATTTTAATTGGATCTCGAAGATTCAGATTATTATTTCAATGTTTTTTAAGGAAGTAATATTCCCGAACATGAGAAGTACCATGTATGTATATGTTACAGTGAACACCGAAATCTGGAGAATGTCGACTTTCACCGGTGAATGTCAACATTCACATAGTCGCTTGGTGTATGTCGAAATATTTGCTAAATACCCTTATTTCTGACTTACACCGGTAAATGTTGACATTCACCATGCACTAATGGTGAATGTTGAACATGTTGGAGATCTATATTTTCTTCTCCGTAATTCAGTCGCTATAAAACGCCACAAGGGTGACGTAACTTTTTCGCCCCTCTTTCTGAAAGGAATGACCAAGAATTTAAAATACACGGTACATTCTACATGAGAAAAGAAAATAATAGTAATAAAAAAATTACTTACTTATGTGATTCAAATCTTATTTATTGCAACAACTTAAACTATTATGACACTTTGAATTGCACAAGAGTTCCTTGCTTTTACAACTGCATTTATTTGTGGAACACTTCCTTTTGCAATGACAGCGTCTATAGCCTTGTCCCCTGCTTCTTGAATTAGCTGCAGCTGCTTCTCTCAGCGACATTTCTTGAAAAGAAATCTCATCTATGGAAAGTAACTTTTCTTTACAAATTACGAACTGATAACGTGTGTAAAGCTGGTTGAGGGTACCATTTTTATTTGCCAGTTTATAGAAGTCGGAGTCTTCTATTCCAACAACAACCGCTAACACATTTCGGTTATCTGTACGACCACGGTCGACATCAGGAACTTGTATTCGTACATTATCACCAATTTGAGCAGGAGGAAATTGTTTTTGTGAGGCTCGTAACATTTTTGTTGCTTGCAGTAAAAGATTTTCTTTCGCGGCCGCTCTTTTTGTAGAAATCAACTCGTATTTTTCAGTCAGAATTTGATGTGAAGACGTTGTAGATTGTAGGTCCTCTTCAATATTTTTCTTTGGAATATGGTTTTTGTTATAATTTACTCGCAAGAACTGTGAGGATGGGAGATAGGAAGGAAATAAAAATGAAAATGAATAGCGATTCCTTTATTACGAGAAAACTTTTGTGCAAGCGAGCATGACGTAGCTCCGTCGTGCAACGCGCCTAGGCACTCGTAACGGTTTCGAGCTCTGATTGGATAACAATCTGTTCGCGTAAAGACGGCGACGAACAACGCGCCAAGCAGGGCGAACGCACATTAAACTATTCCAATACTTCCACCGTTTATGCGCGTTCCACACTCACTCATACCGATACTCTCTCGTAGCATACAGAATATTTCTCGCGGTAGAGCCTTTGTGAAAATATCGGCCTTTTGCTGTTCTGTTCGAACATACTCGACTTTTAACACATTTTCTTCGACCTTTTCGCGTATATAATGATATCGAATGTCCATGTGTCTTGTGCGTTTGTGGAACTCTGGGTTCCTGACTAGCCTGATGGCGCTTTGATTGCCACCAATATCACAGTGGCACTCACACATGAACATCCGATATCCGATAACAATCTTCTAAGCCATACTGCTTCTCGTGATGTCACCGATGCAGCAACGTACTCTGCTTCGGTCGTACTTACAAGGGAACATATCCAACTGTCACACTCCGATTTTTATCAAATTTACAGGGTAGGTAGTTCTCAAAAAAATATTTGACACCTATTTTTTTTTATCTGCAATCGTCCATGTTGAAGGGGTGAAAACAGCCCCTAAAGTTAGGGGTGAAAACCATGTTTTTTTAAATATCTCGAAAACTAGAGGAGCTAGGACAAAATTTTTTTTTCAAAATATGCGCTTTTGAATGGGTGATTCATGTATGCCAGAAGAAATTGTTTATTTGTTTATTTAAACAATTTATTTTTGAAAAAATGTTTTTTTTTTTGTTAATTTATGTTACTAAATATTGTTTCTCATTCATGAAAATTTATATGTGTAAACTACAGGGTATAATTAAGGATACATGTTTTTGGAAATTTTGATTTTCACCATATAACAATAATTATATTAAATTGGGCATTCCTACTTCCGCGCCGAAAATGTGGCATCTTTATCATTTTTTTTCTCATAAAGTATGCAAGATTTTAATTTGAAATTGTACCCACGTCTCTAGTATTATTTTACTATGATGTATAAATTTTTATGGAAAGATTTATCGAAAAATATTAATATTACAGCCCATTGATCGTGACGCTGCAATGATCACATTGACCGCTGGTTGACTTGATTTCTACCGTTCAAATGAACCGAAGTAAATAAATCAATTAGGGTTTTATTCAATATGAATGTCGTTATTCTCTAGCGAAAAACAAAATCAAAAGTTAATTTTCGAGGTATTAATTGTATGTGCATGTTGCGTAGCATGTGTACCCGTGACTTCACCACATTTCTCAAGTGAACGGCGTGGTCAAGCGGTTAAGACGTTGGCCTATGGTTAACGCTGTCCCTTGTTCGTTTCCTGAAAGTTATTTTTTTTTTTGTTAGTTTAAACATTTTCATGCTTTAATTATTCTATTATTTGCTGTGGAAAAATAAAAAACATTTAAAATCATATTAACTTAATTTTTTGAATGCTCCAAACAGGAATGTTTCTCGTTTAAAATATATGGTAGCTCTGAAAAGAGCTGATTTTGTTGTGATGTTTCTACGTCATTAATAAAATAATTTCCTGAAAATAAGATAGGTAATTAAAAATATCTATGATATGTATTCATTGTGAAAACGTTGTGGCACTTAAATGTTCCTGGTGTAAAAACATTTATGTTTTACACATTTTTTCATTGACATTCACTATTGCAGCCTATATCTAGAATAATATATTTTTAATTACCTATCTTATTTTCAGGAAATTATTTTATTTACATAAATCACCCATTCAAAAGCGCATATTTTAAAAAAGAAATTTTGTCCTAGCTCCTCTAGTTTTCGAGATATTTAAAAAAACATGGTTTTCACCCCTAACTTTAGGGGCTGTTTTCACCCCTTCAACATGGACGATTGCAGATAAAAAAAATAGGTGTCAAATATTTTTTTGAGAACTACCTACCCTGTAAATTTGATAAAAATCGGAGTGTGACAGTTGGATATGTTCCCTTGTTAGTGTGACTAATTTTTTACTAGCCCACGTTACCGGACCACCTGCGAGCTGAAACACGTATCCGGTCGTCGACCTACGTGTTTCCACGTCTCCTGCGTAATCGGGATCCGAATAGCCGGTGAGCACGCTTCCACCGCCGCGATACTCGATACCATGCTCGAGTGTTCCTGAGAGATACGCCAAAATACGTTTTACAGCTCGCCAGTGGTCAATACTATGATTGTTTAGGAACCTGCTCACTGAGTTTACCGCGAAAGCTTTATCCGAACGCGAGACTATTGCTAATAAAATAATTTTTTGGAAAAAAATTTAACCGACTTCGAAAAAGGTGCAGTGAAAAGCATGAAATAATTTCTAGTTAATTTATATGAATACGCACTAGCTCTAGATATAATTGCTTAAAAGTATGGGAAAATGCAGTGAAAAGTGTGAAATAATTTCTATTTAAACTTCATTGTTATTCACCGTTGTTTGATGAATTTGGTTAAATTATTCAATACATTATATTAAATGCAATGCTCATTTTTCGGAGGCGGCGCAGATGTAAAAAATTTTTAATTCCGGTTTGGGTTAACTTTTGGTAGAGGTGGCAATATTGAATGCTGTCAATGTATGCGTGTTTATTGTCTATGTGGAATTAATAGTTAATTTATATAGTATGTACACGGAAATATGGTTTCGAGTAGATTTGGGGCTTTTTTGGAGGGGAGGGGCGGCAAAATTGATTACTGCTAATGTATAAACTCTCCCCATGGAAATACTGTATGAATATGAATACGAGAATGGTGTTCGAGGCTTCCTTAAGGAGATATTCCAGAAACAAAAACCCCCGACCAATCAGAGCGTGAGTATGCGCGAAGCCTACGCTACCGCAGGCGCTCCACCGGCATACTCGCGCTCTGATCGGTCGGAGGTTTCTGTCAATATCTCCTTAACGAAACCTCGAACACCATTCTCGCTAAGGAAAAATTGTTTCAAATCACCCCCCCCCCCCCAAAACACCTCATTCAAGAACATCCAACATTTTTGGGACACCCTGTATTGTTGCAAATGAGATTATCAGGAATTCATGTGCAACTAAATGTGAAAGGATTGATTGCGTTTGGTAAATTCCTTATTGAGCTACACCAGAGCATAGCAATTTTGCACCAACAATGGTTTCAAACAATGAAAGTGTCCATACATTTTTGCAAATGGGAACATCACGAATTCATCTATCATGAAATGCGGAAAATTCCATCTCGATCGGTTAATTCCGTGCCGAGTTTCAGCAAAGAAAAGGAATTTTGCAATAGTAATAGTTATAAACAATTAAAAAATTCATAAATTTTTGGAAATGTGATCACGGATTATCGCGAAAACCTGTACGGCAGTAAAATGTAAGGGATTTCATCGATTTCAGGCCAAACATACGTGAAATAGTACGCTCTTTGCGATAAAAAGTGATATAAAGTGGTAAAAAACAAACTAAGGACAAATGTTTTGTTATGGGAACAAATGGCAAATGCTCTTCTAGATGCAAGAAGTTTCAATCTGATTGGTCCATTCGTCTCGGAGTAACAAGCAAGACAAAATATTTCTGTTTTAAAAAAAAAACGCCTAAAAAATGACAACTCACAAAAATGCGCGACCAACTGGAAGAAATATTCGACAAGATGCATGTTAGATATATATAAAGTATTTAATTTTCTCGCGACGCGTGTTCTCTCCAGGTTCTGGGATAAGTGTCATGGGGTCGATCATGGTCCTCTTACCAGAAGGTATGTCACCTTCCCCACTTCGTGGTCAGATCCTCCTAGAACACCCTTATCTCTTTACACGTGCCGCGCAGCACCATGACGTCAGGTCATCGGCCACGGGGCACTCTGTTGGCTACCGCCAAAAGAGGTGTATCGAGATCTTTATAGCTTTAACCATAACATCCGCGACTCTTAGAATTCGTCGCGCACCTAGCTATCGGTTACCACCGATCCTCAGCCGATGACAGACATAGGTCTCCGTCGTCGGCATCTCGAGACCCCTGAAAAGTAAAGTCGCCGTCCGAGGGTACGATGACCCTCGCACGTGTATCACCCTTACATTCGCACCGACGCTAACACAGCCAATTCTGACTTGCTTCACGCTCTCGGGAAGCATCAATAAATCAAACATTTTTCGGAATACATTCAAACTCCTCATCAAGCCAATTACTACTGGGTTCGACAGCTTTTCCCCTTCAATACAATCAAACTTTACCTTCTTTTATTAGTGAACGTAACACGTTCCAATAACTCTCAACACTGCTATGTCCTGCTAGTAGACGATGTGCGCCCCAATCGCCACCTTTTACAAAATCTTCTGCTAGTAGATGCACTACATCCCCATAGCCAACCTTTTACTAGTAGAAATAACATGTCTCAACAGCCAACCTTTTTGCCAGTAGACACAAGTCTCAATAACCACCCTTTTGCCAGTAGACACAATGTGTCTCAATAGCCAATTATACTACAATCTTTTGCTAGTAGATGCAACGCATCCCAATAGCCAGTTATACTAAACCTGGTTTTCTGCCATTGCGGACATCTACTCTGCAATACTCCCTCCAAGCGAAACAAAGCACAAATGTAAAGAGCTAGAGAAATACAACGAGAACATTAGAAACTAATGAAATGAGGAAAAACCTAATTATAAAGAAGATAAAAGAAAATAAAAACTTGTTATGAAAAACAAAAACATTTATTCAAATTTAACAAATATGAAACTTTGTCCGCTATACAACAGTTATCTGTATCGCTAGCACGGCTCATCCGCGCTTTCTTCTTCACTGACAACATCGTTGTCGCCTGACCATTCGCCTTTCCAAAGCCGCAGTCGGTCTTTGGGTACCGTTTGCGGTTTTCCACTTTCGCCTATTATCAAATACCGATCATTTAGTAACATATCCGAAATCGTATATGGTACAGTGAACTTCACATCTGTTTTTGCTCTCCTACAATCCGCGGGCTCAACAAATACGGAATCGCCAACTTTAAACGTAACATTTGTTCTACGCTTCCTATTGAAGCGTTCATTTTGTTTTTCGGCATTTTTATTCAGTCTTTCTAGAGCTAGCGCTCTATCCGCATTTAAATTAATTTGTTCGTTCGTATCTGGCAACGACATTTCCGCAGAGGCTGCGGCACCAGCACTCCTTTCTACCCGACTCGGTGAGAAACCCGTCGATTTTTGAACCGTTGTATTAAGTGTGAGCATTATCTTTGATAACTTGCTCGGCCAATCCTTATTTTTTCTTACTTCAACCGTAAGCAAGTTTGTAACCGTACCAACATACCGTTCTGCTTGCCCATTTGCCCTAGGGGCTCCTGTGGCAATATAGTGTAATTCAACTCCCTGGCTTTTAATAAATTGCTCTAATGATTTGAAAGTAAAATTTGTTCCTCGGTCCTAATAACCATGCGAGGTGTACCAAATAATACCAACCGCTCTTTAAATACCTGTAATGTTTCAGACCCGGATAAGGATTTAAGCGGAACAAGCTGTACATATTTCGTAAAGGCATCAACTATTACTAGGATGTGTTCATACCCATCTTTCGTTTTTGTAAATGGGCCGACACAATCACAATGAATTGTGTCAAAAGGGATGGGCCTCTTCGGTATTGAATATAATTTGCCTTGTCTCGGTCCGGACTGTCGTTTGCACACCACACAGACAATACAATGATCCAAGTATTTACGA
This sequence comes from Hylaeus volcanicus, assembly GCF_026283585.1. Taxonomy (NCBI): domain Eukaryota; kingdom Metazoa; phylum Arthropoda; class Insecta; order Hymenoptera; family Colletidae; genus Hylaeus; species Hylaeus volcanicus. Next base: position 13,675,001 of record NC_071976.1, read on the forward strand.
ATAAATCCGCGCATTTTCGGAATCCAATATTTCAGTGCGATTCGTTCAAATGTTTTTTCAAAGCCCACGTGACAATTCTTGTCGTGGTATAGCCGTAACAAGCCTAACCGACTGCCTTTCGGTACAAAACTTCTGTAAATTATTCGACCGGTGTCCCTGAGTATTTTACGGCACAATATTCCGTCCCTTAATTCGAAGTCAAAAGCAATGGTTTCGTTAGCTTCAATCCGTTAGCTTTAATCTCTTTCGTTTCCTCGTCGTTTTTCTGCGCGATTGATAACCAGGGGCCCTCGCAAATGACGTTCACTCAATAATTTTTAGGCGGGTTTCTTCTTATATAATCGACGTGCTCTACGAGTTTTCCCTTTCTATACTCAAGATCGAAGGTATAATCCTGAAGGAACACCCACCAACGAGCTATCCGAGGCAATAAATCCCTTTTATTTTGCGTGACTTTAACGGCATTGCAGTCTGTGATGATTTTAAACTTGATTCCTAACAAGTATACACGGAAACATTTTAACGCGTTCACAATCGCAAGAGTCTCTAATTCATACGAATGGTACTTTGATTCGTCACTCGTTGTCCTGCGACTAAAATAGGAAAGGACACGAAATTCTTTGTCTACCCTCTGAAATAAAATTCCTCCATAACCGATCAAACTGGCATCTGTATGTAACTCGGTTTCTCTACTTGGATCAAAGATTGTTAATAATGGCTGAGTTGTGAGATGGTCTAACACATATTGCCATGCCTCATTCTACTCTTTACCCCACAACCACGGAACATCATTCTTCGTTAATTTCGTTATGCATGCCGTTCGTACTGCGAATTCGGGAATAAATTTTCTGAAATAACTCGCGATCCCATGAATTGCCTAACTCTCCTTACATCTGTGGGAATAGGCGATTCTAATAATGCCTTAACTTTTCGCATTCTCGGGCGGATACCTTCTGCGGATACTTCACGGCCTAAATACTCAATCGTCGTCTGGAAAAATTTACATTTCTTTACGTTTAAAGAAAAACCAGCAACGTCTAACGCGTGTAACGCGGACTCTAAATTCCTTAGCCCTTCCTCTATCGTTGCTGGCGGTATTATAATATCGTCCAAATAAACAATTGCTACGGTGAACCTGAGGTTCCCCAAGGCTCCATTTATCGCGCGCTGAAAAATCGCAGGAGCATTGGCAAGCCCGAATGGCATATCCAGCGTGGTGAAATATCGCCCTCGTCCCAGTCGGTCTAGTTGATCGTCTATTAGAGGCAACGGATATCTATCTCTAATCATTATTTTATTTAACCCGCGATAATCAACACACATTCGGATACTGCCATCCGCCTTTGAAACTAAAATAATAGGACTCGCGAACGGCGAAACACTCTCGCGTATAATACCGCTTCTTAACAGTTCGTCTATAATTTTATGTACTTCCGCTCGTTGCGAGAATGATAGGCGATAAGGCTGGTATCTTACCGTTTTATCCTCTTTCAATACAATTTTTAATTCTCCAGTACTTACACTTCGAAGTTGATACCCTTCCGCAACCATTTGTTTGTACTTGTCTAATAGGGTTCCAAGCGGCCGACTGATCTCAAGTGGCAGGTTCTCGACGATGTTGCATCTCGGTGCAGGTTCCTTCTTTCCCTCGGCTACCAGCTCCGACGGATAGTGTAGTGGCCTCTTCTCCCTCATCTACGTCATGGAGGAATCGGGAACCACCAGAAAATCAATCTCGGCAGCTGCATCTTCGGTTTGAATGGTTACGGCAGTGCGACCGATGACAGTTACGCGGCCGACCCCGAGACCGCGAACATTCGTAAAATGCGACAAAACCTTGCAGTTTGCCTGCTTCGCGATCTTCTCACGAATCATCGAGCACTCCGCGTCCGAATCCAAAAAAGTTGACACCATCAGATCTAGGAATAATATGGGGGTCAACCCAAGTTCTCTGATGCGTGCTGCATTCGCCTCTAATTTTTTCGAATCGGCATTCGATTTCTTTCGAGCTGAGTCGAGCTGGGTTGTACGTTGTTTTGCCCAACACTGGTTCTCTTCGTGCCCCCGCTTGTAACAGAAGGCACACACAGGGCCAGTTGAAGGCCTTTTCACCGTTTCCCGAATTTTCATTTTTTTCGGGCACTCCCTTTCTAAGTGTCCCGTTTTGTCACACTCATAACACCGTTTTCGGGAAAAATTTTGCGGTCGCGCCGACACCACATGGTCACTTGAGCGTCTCTTGTAGTCTCGCACTTGTCCTCCGCGTTCTTAAGCTCGATCGTGAACACGCTCTGTGTCCTTTTTCGGCACTTTCACGAAATTGCCCATTCCACTAAGTAACTCAGCAGTGGTAGTATAACAGGCATTCATCAAAAATTGTCGCACATTTGCGTCCATAACGTGTCCAATCACTAAACTAATTAACTCAGACGGCTTAAATGCTACTTGTGTTTGTCCATAATACTTTAATTTATTGCGCGCATATTCAATGTACGAATTTGCGGAATCGCTATTATATGTCACCGCGCGCGTCAAACGTTCACAAAGACGGTCCTTGGACACGAACACGGAACACAGATCCTCGCGGAATTTTTGCCAGGTTCGCGGATTGCCTTCCCATTCCCTATACCACTTTTTAGCGGGTCCAGCTAGAGCATGGGTAGCGAGACTCAATCGTTGAGTAGCCGAAAGTTTTTCGGTGATAGTCTCAACTAAATTGCACCACCTTGTAGCGTCTTCACCAATATCAATACCACTAAACTCCGGCAAAGCCTCCACTAAACACTTCGGGTTCGCGGGCACCACGGAAGACGCAGATCCACTCGCGACAGTTTCTATAAAACGCCGAAACAGATCTTCGAGAGAAGTCGTAGAAGTTTTATTCGACTCGTCAGTCATTGTGAGCGTGATTTAGCAAGGTATCGCTATACGTATCCCACTTCTGATGTTAGATATATATAAAGTATTTAATTTTCTCGTGACGCGTGTTCTTTCAAGGTTCTGGAATAAGTGCCATGGGGTCGATCATGGTCCTCTTACCAGAAGGTATGTCATCTTCCCCACTCCGTGGCCAGATCCTCCCAGATCGACCCTTATCTCTTTACACGTGCCACGCAGCATCATGACGTCAGGTCATCGGCCATGGGGCACTCTGTTGGCTACCGCCAAAAGAGGTGTATCGAGATCTTTATAGCTTTAACCATAACATCCGCGACTCTTAGAATTCGTCGCGCACCTAGCTATCGGTTACCACCGATCCTCAGCCGATGACAGACATAGGTCTCCGTCGTCGGCATCTCGAGACCCCTGAAAAGTAAAGTCGACGTCCGAGGGTACGATGACCCTCGCACGTGTATCACCCTTACATTCGCATCGACGCTAACATGCAAGAGGTTTCACTCCGATTCCTCAAGCCATCTCGACGTAATGGGCAAGCATACCTAAAAATCACGGTTTTTTGCTAAAAAGACGGGTAAAAAATGACAAATCGTAAAAAGTCTTGATAGCAAGATCACCGGGGGAACATACTTTACAAGATGCAACAGGTTTCATTCTGATTGGTCAAGCCATATCGGCGTAATCGGCGAATATACATAATCAAAATTAAAAAATGACAAATCGCAAAAAGTCGTGATAATGGGACCACCGGGGGGCATGCTCTACAAGATGCAATAGGATTCATTCCGATTGGTCAATCCATCTTGGCATAATCGGTGAACAGACATTTAAAAGAAAAAAAAAAAAGAAAAAAATGCATGTCGAATTGAGTAACTTCCTCCTTTTCAAAGTCGGTTAAAAACATTAGCGATCTGACGACTTCCCTGAACGGAACTTTTACAGCTTTTCTTCTCCTTTTAATACTGGTTCTAACGCCACGTGCGGATTGGCTGGCACGCTCAGTAATTTCGCGTCACTCATACCGAACTTTTCTACCACACGACTCGCGTACGCACTCTGGTGTACAAAAACTGATCTCTCATCCCGGTTTCGCTCAATTTGCATACCGACAAATAGACTCGAGTCGCCAATCGTGATTTTAAATGATTTTCCAAGATGCATCAGCACGCGCTCGAGAACATCGTTTGATTCCGCGGGAATCAGACCGTCGTCGACATACAACGCTAAATACACTTTCGACCCGTTTACTTCGCCGGCAAAAATGCAGTGATCTGCCTCGGTTTCGCGAAACTTGTACTCTCGGAGAAACGAACCAAACTCGCGGTTCCAGCAGCGCGGCACTTGCTTCAAACCGTATAAGGATTTCTTTCGACGCTGAGACCCTCCGGGATCTCCATGAAGATTTCTTCATCCAGCTTGCCGTACAGGAATGCCGTTTGTACGTCGAACTGCGCCAACTCGTAGTTCTTCTCAGCAACAACAGCGAGTAGCACCCGCACTGAGTCGTAGCGTACGACAGGCGCAAACGTTTCGGTGAAATCCACGCCTTTACGTTGCATGAATCCACGAGCACAAAGTCAAGCTTTGTACCGACAAACGTTTCCCGTGGTGTCTCTCTTGATGCGAAAGACCCATTTGGAGTCGATAATTTTCATCTCCGGTCGCCTCTCGACCAGAGACCACGTCTCGTTCTCGTTACTTGACGATGTTGCTCTTGTAACGACTCGGTCTTCGTATTGATCCGCGATCTCTCAGATTACGCTCTGGTTCGATGCGCGGTGCTCGAACAACCAATTCTGGTCTCGCTTCCGCCACTTCTTCAACAGCTGGCAGAAAAACATCGTCGATTTTGTCGTCTTTTCGCTCTTCGTTCCTCGACAGTCTCTCGTTTCTCGGTAACTTCTCGTTCCTCGACAACTTCTTGTTTCAGTTTCGGCAGCACTATTCCGTCACACGCGTCATCGTTTACCGGCAATGTTATTTTACAGATTTTCTCGCGAAACACCACATCTCTCGAGACCGACACTTTCTTCGATTATGGATCGTAGACTCGTAGATCCTACGAGAATCATTCTTCGCGGTCGAGCATCGTCGAACGAATGCTTCGGAGCCAAAGATGCGCAGATGCTTCAGATTCGGTTTGATTCTCATCCATCCTTCGTACGGTATCGCTCCATTCTTGACACTCGATGATCCGGCGCGGTTCATCAAATAAACCGCCGTGTTGCACGCTTCTGCCCACAGAGCTTCAGGAAGCTCCTTCGCATACAGCGTATTCCCGTATTACCTTCCCGTTCTGCTCGGGCGTGTACGGGGCAGTGCATTCCCGTTCGATACCACGAGACTCGAGATACTCGTCCATCTTTTTGTTTCGAAATTCTCCGCCATTGTCCGATCGCAACACATGCATCACTTTCCCGAATTTGTTTTCCACTAACTTGTCGAAAACTCGAAACTTGTCGAATACATCGCTTTTGTGTTTTAGAAAGTAGATGTGTCGAAAACTCGTTGCATCGTCCTTGAAAGTCAGGAGAAACCGCGCACCTCCTTGAGACTCGACTTTCATTGGACCACACACATCCGTGTGGAAAACTTCGCTGGGCTTCGTAACCGCGCGCACACGCTCACTTCGAAACGACTGTCGATGTGATTTCCCGATTTGACACGTGTCACAGAAGACGTCACCCGTTTTCGGCAGTTCGACTCCTTCCACGAGGCCTTTCTTCACTAGCTCTCGCATCGCAGTACCGTTCACGTGTCTAAATCTCTCGTGCCACACTTGAAGCCCCGTTTTCGCGACGTTTGCTTCGTCAACTTCTTCGGTATATTTAACGCGAAACAACATTCGAAAGATTTGATTTTCCTGTTTCACGTCATAAGCAACGACTTTCCCGCGCTCACGAATTTCGACTCGATTTCCCGAGAAAAACACTTCGCGACCTCTCGAGGTACACTGGCCGACCGAGAAGAGGTTCTTTTTCATTTGCGGAATGTAGAGGACTTTCTCGATCCTCGACGGATACCACGCACCATCGACGAACTTCTTAATTTTAATTGTCCCTTCGCTGACCACTCTGCACTTTTTGTCATCTCCGAGAGACACAGTGCCGCCGTCGGTTAACTCGCGGTATTCGCTGAACCAATCGCGTCGATTCGTAAAGGTGAAGTCCCATGAACGTAATGCTCGTGCTCGGGCAATAAATTATCCGTGCATGCCGGATTTTGTTGGAAAACACGTTCCTACTAGCGTCCAAAAGGTCGCTAAATGCGACGACAAACGGTTTGGAACCACTTGAAAGGGTCGATTTTTACGAGCGTTCGGTCTCGGCCCATGGTCTAGGCTCGCGAGCACGGGGACTATTCCATGAAAAAAAAATCGACCCTTTCGAGTGGTTCGAAGCGAGACCCCCAATACTTGTTTTCACCGAGACCGTAGGCGCCTACCTGGGTTCGCTCAAGGGTCTGGAGTCAAACGGGCGATGGACTCATCAGTTTTTGATAAAATCGAATTCTTTATTCTTCATCGTATCAACGTGAACGCGATGCCATTGGATTCTTGATGTTCTCCCGATTAAAATGATATTTCACGTCACGTAAATCGAATTATTTTAATAATTTCGTTAAAAATAGTCCGATTTACGCGACGTGAGATATCATTTTGATCGTAGAAGCATCAGGAATCGATTGAAGTTACTTCCGCAAAGTTCCGATAAAAATTGTCAAGGTTGGTATTTTCAATTCTTTATGACATCCCCTTGTCGACCGCCCGTTGCGATGATGGTGCCTGGCCTTTTTCGGGATTACGTGCTCGTTTAGGTGTTCGCCGCTCGTTGTGCCAGCTCGCCTGGGTCCATCAGACCCTCCTGCGGGACGAGTTGACAGGTTCAAGTGGACGTTGTTCGCGCTCGCCGCCCGAATTTACGTTCATGGGACCTCACCTTAATGTATCTTGACGCACCGCTGTCTGTAAGCCAGATTTCTGTCTTGCTCGCATGCAGCACAGAATTCACAATATCGACAGGAAGCTTCGCACTTCCGTCTTTACTGACTTTTACCGATCGACGTCCACTCGGATTCTCCGCCACAAAAGCACAATCACGCGATTCACTCGAGCTGCTGTCGCTTTTTTCCCGCCTTTTATTTCTACACTCTCTCGCAAAATGTCCTTTCTCATGACATTTCAAACACTTCGCGTTATCTTTCGATCTTCACGTTTTCTTCGAGTCCTCCGCGTTCGGCTTGCCTTTTTGACGCGCACTCGTTTTTCTCGATGCCGCGCAAGCTCCCGGAGCTTCGTCGTCCACGGCCAACTGAATTTCCTCACGAATCAGACGCTCCTGCAGGTTCTCAAGCGTCTGCATCTCCGCCGGCACATTGTCTCATGGCGTTTGAAAAGCCGCGTATTTCGAAGATAAACTACCGAGCACCTTACCCATTATCGTTGTATCCGACACTTTCTCACCCACGTCGAGCAACCGTGCCGCCATGTTTCGAACATTGGCCACGTGTTTTACGATCAAGTCTCCCGGAGACATTCGATACTCGTATAACTGTGACATGAGCATCAGCTTGTTTGATGCCGATTTCTGCTCGTGCACACTGGACAACGTGTCCCACATTTGTTTCGCCGTATCACAAATTAACAGTGATCGCAACTGATCGGGTTCCATTGCTGATGATAGCAAGAACATCGCGCGCGCGTTATCTGTCGACCACGTTGCCTGCGCATCTGCTCGGCCGTCGCCTTGCGGTATCTGTCGCGTATCAGTAACCACGTCGTATATGCGATGCGCCAGAAATAAAGCTTTCATCTGAAACTTCCAGCCTTGGAAGTCCTGTCCATTAAATTTCGTCACGTTCCGTGTCGAGATTGCCTCAGACATGATCGATTACTTTCACTCGCGGTCGCGCGTCAATCCTCCGAGGAAAAAACGTTGCCAAGATGGCCGCTCCCGTTCAGACCTCGTGTCTCGCGTACCGCGGCTTTTCTCGCGCCTGTCTCTCCTCACAATATCTCACGCAGTTAGGGTGACTGGACCCATAACCTGTTATAATTTACTCGCAAGAACTGTGAGGATGGGAGACAGGAAGAAAATAAAAATGAAAATGAATAGCGATTCCTTTATTACGAGAAAACTTTTGTGCAAGCGAGCATGACGTAGCTCCGTCGTGCAACGCGCCTAGGCGACCAGTAAAAAAAAAACACGAGACGATCGCGATCTCGCGCGTATCCCACTCGTAACGGTTTCGAGCTCTGATTGGATAACAATCTGTTCGCGTAAAGACGGCGACGAACAACGCGCCATGCAGGGCGAACGCACATTAAACTACTCCAATAGTTTTCGGATGACTACCGCTCAAATTTTTTTTATAAGCATTAACAGTTTCTAGAAGCTGTTCTTCGGTTTCAGAAGTATTGGCAGTTTCAGACTTTGGCGTATTCCTTTGTGGTATGTAGTGTTCTTGGTAAATTGAACAAAGGATAAGCCATTTGACCATTTATTTGTATCGTTATCGTTCATCCATACAGTTAGCATATTCTGTATATCCTGATTGGCCCTTTCAACTGAGCCTTGTGTTTGACTGTGACGAGGCTTTCCATGAACTATTTTAACATCTTTCCACATAGCGCATATTTCGGATATGACTTGATTACTAAATTCTCTGCCATTATCTGATTGCAATATTGCTGGTGCACCAAATGTTAAAAATATTGAAAGAACGTGATGCGCTACTTCTTCAGCTCTTTTAGTTTTCAAAGGTCGTAGCTGGACAAACTTAGTTATATGATCTTGATACACCATTATGAACTTATATTCGCCATCTCTGTTTGACTGCAGATCTATCAGATCAACTTGACATCTTGAGTTTAATTCAGAACTAACCATTGGCTTCACAACAATACCTTACTTAGGTGCACTGTGTTTCATTTGACACTGTTTGCATAAATTTAAATACAACATTACAACTTCATATGTAATATTTTTGTATTTAACTTGCAACTCTTTAAGCATACGTGTTCTTCCTCCGTGGCCTATTCTGGTGTGAGTTTCATATAGTATACTATACAATTCTTCATTGGTAACATAATACTGTATGTTCGTTTCCCCTAGTTTTAATGGTACAATTAACTTTTCTTCATCATTAATTTTTAAAACATCAAAACGTTTTAATCGTTTGTAATCCAAAGGTGTGTTGCATTTAATTTTAGCAGAAACCACTTCAGAAAGTATTTTAGAATACTTTCCTTGAGAAAAATAAAAACAATTGTCTTCTCGTTTATCCGCAATTAATGCATTTAACTTTTCAAGAAAAAGGTCACGATTTACTGCAGTATCCATTTAGTATAAATTAGGGTATCGGAAAAATAATTAAGAAAAGGTTGCTCGCGTTATCAAAGCTTGGATAAGACTGACAAAGCTGATTGACTCCGAGCAGAACAAAGGATTTGGCGGGAGAGAGCCAGTCACTTGTTTTTTAACTCTTCTGTTTTGGACCTCCACCAGAGCATATCTGTGATTGTCGACACACACCGGAGAGGGTCCGAATGTACAACAATGTAATGAAATATTCGATCTTTCACCGACGTATTTGGTATCTGTTGGTATATTCACCGGTGAAAGTCGACATTCTCCAATTTCGGTCATTCACGGTAACATATACATATACTTTCTGTGGACGAATATGTACGGCCTTCACAGTCGAAGGGTTAAGGAAGGGTAAAACCCTAATTATTATTTAATTTCATACCACTGAATATTCACTTTCATTTTGAAATATTTTGTCAATTATTAGATACAATATTTAAATTGTTTTTCATTCGTAAACGCATTGACAATGTGTAATTTGTCAGAATCAGACAATGTTTACTTTATATTTATTTCTGTAATAATTACTTGCAATTGTTACATCAATCTATAAACATAAACAACATTTTGAATCTGCAATCATAGATCAGCGATGCGCAATCTGCTAGAACTAATTGTGTTTGATTATTCATTAATCCTGATTACTGATCACGGATTACAGTTTATCCAACACCGCAACTTTGATAATGCGCCATGAAAATTGCAAATTGCCATGTACCTTTAAATATACATATAACGGTACACTGCAGTTGTGCACGATGAATAAATTTTCTTTCGTCGAGAAAGAATCGCGATGTGACAACACGTCTCTGCGATACGAAGGTCTGCAATGCAGGCTTCTTGAGGGATCTTACGATCTATCTCTTCCGACGGGGAAGAGTTTTTAAAGGTTTCAAATATGGCCTACCCCAACTATAGTCTAACAATACCCAGATAGCACCGGACGTCCTATAGACGTTCATTTTATGTCCAGTTTACGTTCAAACGTCCGACGTCCGTTGTCGGACGTCCGGCCGGAACGTCCTACGAACGTCCATGGGACCTAAATTTTGTACGTCCCAGGGATGTCCGCTCTGAACTTTCTAGATTTAGGGAAAAATACTTTTTTTTAAACAAAATAAATATTATTTATTAACATTCTTTATAATATAATATTTATTCAATATGCAGAACAGAATATTTTTTTCCGAATATAAAATACACTATTTACAATTGTAAATTAATATTAATTAATATTTAAGGTAAGTGAGGAATTAATTAATTAATTAATTAATTAATATTATTATCCCAGATAGCACCGGACGTCCCATGGACGTACAGAGAACGTACAGAAAACGTTCTGGGAATGTCCAGCACTTGACGTTCCATGGACGTACATAAGACGTTCCTGTTCCTGTGCTATCTGGGTATACAATCATTATTTAATATTCGCAATAGAATATATGTTTGAACATGTAAAACAAAATATTTATTCAATATTAGGAATACAATATTTTTTGTACATATGAGATGTGATATGTATGTAATATTTGGAACTAATCAGAATTACCTAGTAAATTAATTCTTCTAACTTTTCAAAAAAAAGTTCAAGTCATTTAGACCAATTTCAAAAGAAGGAATTGTATTTTAAAAAGTATCCGAATATTAATACGAGTCACTATATAAGCCTAAAATATAAGTCGGTTTAGGAAAGTCGTTTATGGGTAAGTGAGGAAGCAGGTTGCGGTTGTAGTTCGAAAATCATCAGTTCGAATCCCGCCGGAGGTAAATAAAAATTGAAAGATTTTTGTTCGTCGTTTTCATGGAATCCAGTTTACAAGAAATAAATATAGTTAACTAAAATCTACCAACAAATAAAAGAAAATATATAAAATTAAAATTTAATTTTTGATTAAATCTCAATTTTACAGAGAACGTTCTGGGAATGTCCACATCGGACGTCCCAGGGACGTACATAGAATGTCCACGCCGGACGTCCCAGGGACGTCCTGCGATGTAACTGGGACGTTCCAGGGACGTTCACAGGACGTTCAGTGGACGTTTGGACGTTATCTGGACGTCCATAGGACGTCTTATGGACGTACATAAGACGTCCCTGTGCTATCTGGGTAAGTAGGCACTGGTCTAGAGCGCAGGCTTTGAAACAGTGTTGGGTACCAGTAATTGGTTACTTTGTGATTACTTTCGCAGTTAATTACTGAAAGTACTCACGGCAATTATAATCATTAATCGAGTAGTTATTGCTGAAATTAATCACTAGATACACAAAATTATTAGGTAGAACAATTCATTCTTTGCCTATCCAAGATAAACTTTCTATTTATTTAAACCTTCCATTAGCTTTAGAGTCTAACTTCTACGTTAATGAACCAATTATCCTCACATTTGTAGGAAATGTTTCTTGGCCGAAAAAAATTGTTTTAATGTGATTTTGCATTTGATAGTTACTACAGTCACACTTTGAGTACGTCGCGTTAATTAACATTATTATATTATTATATTGTGGTATGCAGTTTATAACGATAGTATTTTCTTTCATCAACAAAGTGGCTTAAACACAAAAAGAGATTGACACATGAGACGGAACAATGTTCGCCGAGATCAGCTAGTTGTATGTACATATAATAATCAATGGTTACAATTAAACTGCGGATTTTATGCAGTTGTAGCGTAAAATAATATGGAAACGTACACAAAAAATATACGTAATGTGTGTTATATAATAATAATATTATTTCGTTTTATGGTTCCCTTTATGTTTTCGCATGTATTTGCTATATTTTGTTTCATAAATGCATAAAACCCGCAGTCAAGTTATAGTACTTGTTTTTCTTCGTTACAATTACTCGTTTCAAATTTCACACAGATCGATTAGTAACATATCTGTTTATCACGGCATAAACACGTTTTATATAATGTGTCACGTGTATTCGTGTACTGCTGTAATGAAATATTTAATAATTCGACTACTTTTTAAATATACACAAAATGTGTAAACCTAGAATTATCATTCACTAATAATGACGATATTGAATAAATTTAAACCTGAAAAATAAACATCTGGTTACTATAGGGGAGGTATTCAATCGATGTTGCTTGGGGCGCCGTACACCCTTGAGTTGGTCCTGGTTTCTAACCATTCTCACGGCGTGACCTAATTATGCGCCGATGTTTCTCGGCGTGCGTCATTAAGACCATAAAAAACTTCAAAAAAGTAAAAAAATTACGCCAAATACATGAAAAAATGGAGGACTTAAAGAGTAATCATAGAAAAATAGAAGATCCCCCTAAAAAAATTCAAGAAAGTAGAAAAAGAAGTGAAATCGAAATGAGCAGCCAGTACATGAAGGTCCTTTCCAATAAACTGCAAGGTGACACTGTGTAACATAATATCAGATTCGGTGCTTTCCAACTATGCGCAGCTAAAATGCTGTGTTCAACAGTGCAGACGTTCAGACCCTAAAGACAACTCATGTAAACTGACTGCTCCGCACTTTTGGCGGTGAAATGAAGAAGCTAAATAGTATATCAACCACAAACTGAGACAGTTTAGACATTTGCCTAGATGTCCTTGGCCTGGAAGTCAAATGCTTGGCGTGGCCAGGCAAAGCATTCTCAGATCATCAGTACCCATACTTTCTCTCTTGCAGACTTTCACATAATTAGACACAGACTTTCAATTTAAAACTTTGACAACGGCCAGGCAAGGTCAAGCTTTTGATGAATAAGCATTATTTTAAAATGTAAAATAATGAAAATGTACTCATATTGTCAGCGTTTTAAACTGAAAAATTATGTGAAAATCTGCGAGAGAGAAAGTATGGGTATTGATGATCTGAGAATGCTTGTCCTGGCCTCGCCAAGCATTTGACTTCCAGGCCACGGACATCTAGGCAAATGTCTAAACAGTCTCAGTTTGTGGTTGATACACTATTTAGCTTCTTCATGTCACCGCTAAAGTGCGGAGCAGTCACTTTACATGAATTGTCATTAGGATCTGAATATCCGCACTGTTGAATACAGCATTTTAGCTGCGCATAGTTGGAAACCACCGAATTTTACATTGTGTTACGCAGTGTCGCCTTTGCACTTTATTGGAAAGGACTTTCATGTACTGGCAGCTCATTTTGATTTCACATCTTTTTCTACTTTCTTGTACTTTTTTATGGAGATCTTTTATTTTTCTATGATACAATATCACTACACGTAGCCTTTAAAATAATTATTCAATTTGCGGCGTCCAAATGTCACCAATACAAACTGACAGGTTAAGAAAAATGCATTTAAATTTAGAAAATATTGCAGGCGTGATGAGATATTAATGAAAGAAGTTTCAATTTAGGTTGGAATGGACCATCTCTCCTGTAAAAGATAAGCGGTAGCGCCACGTTCTACATAGTGGCTGTATAATTTTTCATGAGCTTGGCGTCGAGACGCTACCGCGTCTCTAGATATAGAGCCTATAGTCAGGGCCGGCGCAAAGCATGTTCAGCGCGTTCACTGGAACCCGGGCCCGCGTTTTGAGAGGCCTCCCGATCTACGAAAATTTTGATTAACTTTTTACGGAATGATGATATCATTAACAGATGCAAGACATTTTTTTATTAGCGATGATTGAGTTTAAAGGAGTGACAAAAATCATCAAATTAATATTATTTAATATTCATCTTATAAACAATATATAATGTGTAACAGCATTCGTAAGTAAATAATTCCTCGTTGAAAAATTTAAATGTAGGATTTTAATGTGAATTTAAGCCCCGCAAAATTTTTGAACCGACCCTGCAAAAGGTCATGCGGCCCTGCCTATAGTCTACGCGCATCTCCATTCCTCGGTTTTCGACAAGAACCTCATTCATTTATTGTTAGAAGCAGTTTCCAGAGTTTGAAGTTTTTTATGGGGTATAAAACCTATTCCAATATTTTATTCGATTGTAGATGAATCATTGAACCGAACAAGTATACTCTCCTATAAATCAAATGGTAGCATCCGATTTATTCCAAAGAAGGGACGTAATTGACCATAAAATACCGGGAAAGAATTTTAGTACTCACAATTTCCAAGCAAACAACTTGTTACACTTTACATGTGAACACTTTATACTTTATTATTTTAAGAAGTAGCTTTGTAGACACATTCAAGGCTAAAATACTTTTACTCGTGACCATCAATTACCAGCAAGTGATCGACTCTCTGTCGTCACTTAGCAACAGACATGAGTAAAATTCTTATCTAGATAACAATTTCGAATAACAAATGAAAGATAAAGAATTTTTGATGCCTGGATTTCTGTAATTAAGATTAGAATCTAAATTATGTTTCATATTTAATGATTAGAAGATCAGCTGACTAACTGTCCAATCGTATAAACGTTGCGAATAAATTATTATATGGAGATTGATATCATTAGGCTGCAGATGTTTATGGAAATTCATATTTTCACAGATACAGAAATAGAATTGAAACTTTAATGAAAGTACGTCTTATCTTCTAAACATATATGACATGTATATTATTGTTGATATTTTATATATTTTTGCATTTATACACATTTTCATAGATTTTTCCATATTTCCATTTACTATAAAATGCATTAACTTTTTAGTTTTATATCATAATTTTCGTTACGGTTGAATGTATTAATTATGAAAAATATACTAAAATCTACATGAACACGCTATGTATAAAAAAATATTTGTACTCGTCCTAGTAGTAAGATTTACATTTTTATGAGGAATATTATGAAATCTGTGTAAAAGACGCGATAATTCCTCTTTTAAAGTCACGCATTGTTACTCCCACCACTTTTAACGACAAATAAGCCTCGAACTTGGAGGGAATTTTGATCAGACTTGACTCGTCTAAAAGACATGGCCTGGACCTGAGTCGACGCCTTTTACTTAGACAGTGCTTACTGTAATATTGTAAATGTTAATTACATTAAATTATAATTATTTGCATGCTACATATTTAACAAAAATAAAAAAAAACTAAACTTATTAATTTCAAACAAAGTAAGTAGTATCAAATCCCTTAATATTGTATAGTTTCATTAAAAATTTCACTGCGGTTGCAAAGAACTAGGCGCTATGTAATTTATTATCACTAATAATTTATGTCATTACTTTGAAAAGATTGAGAAGCGGTGCTTTTTAAAACTTCGTCGTGAACGCACTCACGAAGCCGCTCCGTAGTATAAAAGAATTAATTCAGAACAACTACTTTAAACCTACTATCACTGGTATTATTTCTTGCTCACTTTTCTACAATTTTCACGTGACTTTATACTGAGCTTAAAAAAAAATCTTTTATTTAATTTATAGCGTGAAAAGCACTTCGTACTTGTTAATGAGAAATTCTGTGCACAAGTACACTAAATATATCGGTAAGGTTGATTACGAATATCTCGCGTTTCGTCCATACAGTGCAGATAAAACTCTACAGTTAGAAGTAATTGAAGAACGTTTTGTGAAGTTTGCTGCCACGAGTTATCTTATCGTGCTTTTAATTGTTTAACGAGACCCTTCGTGTCGTGTGCTATTAAAATATTTAATTATACTAATTATAGTATAATTATAACATATAATTATAATTAATCATATGTTTAATAATATGTTTAATAATAATATGTTTAAATATTCTATTATATTAGAATTATATCTGTAGTATCCGCGCTTCCCATACCCAACAATAAGGAGTCAAATAAGAACACGAAACGTAGGGTACGGGATTGGTCGCGTAGGTAAAGCGGTCGACTGTGGATCCGAGGATGGTGGGTTCGAATCCCCGTGCCTTATTTTTCGTTTAGACTCCTACATATGGGTCTCGTCCGGGATGGGGGGTTACAGCGGCGCAACTACACCGAAGAGGACCGGCCGGTGACGATGAACAACGATGACAAACGAATGACGGTGTCGTGTTGACGGTGGAGCGGGCAGCAGTGTGGCGTCGAGAGAGAAAGAGACAGGGAGTACACTCCAAGGAATGCAACTTTGAGGTGTTGTCGGAGTGGGACTCCCAAAAAGAGGAGAAACGGCGAAAGAGAGCGCGCACTGCTGTTGAGACGCAAAAACCGAGAAAACGGACATTCGAGGGCGAATGTCAATTCAGGATGGCCGAGTGTAGTATCCGCGCCTCCCATACCCAACAATAAGGAGTCAAATAAGAACACGAAACGTAGGGTACGGGATTGGTCGCGTAGGTAAAGCGGTCGACTGTGGATCCGAGGATCGTGGGTTCGAATCCCCGTGCCTTATTTTTCGTTTAGACTCCTACATATCTATTGTATTATATTATTTATAATATCATTCCCATATTGACTATTTTCATATCTTTGACCTCACATTTCGCTGGCATACACTTTAATTTCAGTTTTCTACTAGAATATTATACATTTTTATTGAGTTATTTTACAATTGCAAACAAATACAATCATGTATGTAAACTAAAGTGGTAAATAACATTTTCTTTTATTTTGAACTATCAGAATAACGTTGCATATTCAAGGTTGTTTTATATCATAATAACCAACAAATTAAGATGTACAGTATAAACATTTTACATATATAAAAAACAGTATACCGACCGTGAAGTTTGATTGACTTAATGATTGTCTTTCGTATTTGTTGTTACGATGCCTTACGTGATAAAAGAGCTATATCTGAGCTGTTTATTTGTGGAATCACACCATAATCGTTATTTATTGATTTGTGCTATTATCAATACCCAAAAATAATATATAACATTTCGAGGAATCTGAAAATCACTCGAATGATTGGAAAAAGGAAAATAAACAATTGTTACAATTGCGCGAAAATTCATTTGCCCGCAGGTCGCAAAAGATATAACTATACAATATAATATTTGAAACGCATTTACATAGGAAAATTTTACTTTAGGAAATTTTTATTTTTTTAAATTACCAGAAACATTATGTCACAAAACAATATTATACCTCAGTACATTTTATAATTATTGTAGAAAATTTTAAAGTAACAATAAAATTACATTATCCATTTTATATTTCATAATTAAATCATGTTTCTGTTTTTTTTTACCGTTATTATTGCATACCTTCCATTTTATGTTCGATTGTCTCGATTATTGTAAAATCAGATAAAAGTTTAATCGGCAGAATTCTTAGTAAACTGTAGCAATTTGCATTCCATGTATAGTTTGAGGATAAATTGTATAGTTACATAAACTTAATAGTAAAGGTATGGAATTAGTGCGGCGCAGTATCTACATTTTCTTTGAAATTCATTAAACTCCGATACGATTGCCAAAGAGGAAAACTTTAGATGCTCTTACGACATGTCGTGAGCATGTCTATCTAATTATCTATAGACACCATATACATAAAAAAACTGATGCTAATGCACAATCTTTAAACCATAACACGTTCCATTACAATAATTGAACGAGGTTTTGTCTATATCATTAAAATCGTAATGAATCCGATTGTTTCACATATAAACGCGAAGACAAATTGCTAGAATGGTAAACGAATTTCAATGATCAAAACGAGAAAGTCTATTTTTTAGTTCTTTTTGGCGGTAAAATATGTAAGAAATTGCCTTATCCTCAAAAATTCGTAGCTCTCTTAATAATGAGCAATCTGGAGTGACACTTTTTTTTTAACAGACTTCGAAAAGGAGGAAGTTACCCAATTCGATATGTATTTTTTTTTTAAATGCATGTTTACCTCGATTACGTCGAGATGGCTTGACCAATCGGGATGAAACCTGTTGCATCTTGTAGAGCATGTCTCCCCGATGGCCCCGTTATCAAAACATTCTGCGATTGTCATTTCTTACCCGTTTTTTTTTTTTTTTTTACAAAAAACCGTAATTTTTAGGTATCTTTATCGATTATTTTGAGATGGCTTGACCAATCGGAGTGAAACCTCTTGCATCTTGTAAAAAAAAAAAAAAAATACATGTCGAATAGAGTAACTTCCTCCTTTTCGAAGTCGGTTAAAAATCAATGAAATCGATGAAACCTTTTATTGCCGCCGCCGAAAAAAATACATCAAACCCTTCCAAATAGTATACATGTATACATTAAAAGCATTCAATATTGCCGCCCCCACCAAAAACCAACTCAAGCAGGAATTAAAAATTTGTAATTTTGCGTCGCCTCCGAAAAGGTTATTTAATACAATTTAATGTAAATAAAATAGAAATTTAATATATTATTTAATATAAAGGAAATCTCTAAGAAATTAAATACTATCATTTTGAAGGTGAGGTATTAAAGAAAAAAAAATAAATTTGGATAGGATTGATGAATTTTACATGTGTTGCAAAAATAACTTTTGCCATAAATGTTAGATTATTTCAGTACTAATTGTACAGAAACTGTTGGAATATTTACTATAATTCAACATTTAATTTTACTACAAAAATAAATGTACTGAGAATATATGTAAAGTATATATGTAATATATGAATGTTTAGGATGTGTCCTGCCCTCTCAAGTGCCTGAGAGGATCCTTCCTGTAGTTTACTAGAGACTAAACAGAAATTCTGTCTACCTTTTTCTTATAACGTTTGTCACTTAGTCTTGCAGCTTCTCGTAGATCAAAGATTTCAGTTTATTTGTGACATAGTAATAATAAAATCAAAACTTTTAATTAATAAATTTAGCATTTTATTATTTCGTTATACCCCATTTCCAATAGAAACAAAACTTTAGCCTCGTAGGAATTTTGTCGACTATTGGTCTGGCAGTCAACATAATAATGACCGTTATTCTCCCTCTAGTTCGAACAAGTGTTTTCTATGGTTTGTAAACATTATAATCTCACCTCTGCGTGGCTCTGTATTCCCCCGTGCGGACGTAGAAAGCGCGATTGTATACGTATACAGGGAACACGCGGTTAACAGCAGAGACGAAGAACTCCGTATCTTGGAGGTAACAGTCGTATGCATTGCCGAGAGAGCATTGCCAGCTATCAGTATTAGTTCGGCCGTCCTCATGCGCGGACCACGGGGCGTTCCACGCTACTACATTGTTACGACGATTTCATTAAAGAGAAACGAACCTCTGTGTTTACCCTCATAACCACCGTGTTCGCCGAGAGTTTTTCCGTGTATTTCGTTCGAAACGGAGTAACGACGTTAGTGAATTTAATGCGGAGAAAGACCGATAACCAAACTCTCGAAAAAGAGTAACTCTCGAATGAGATTTTCCTAAAAATATCGCACGAAGTCTCATCGCGCGGCGCGCCGTAACAAGTATTAGGGGAATCGAGTACCGAGGAATGGATCGATAAAATAACAACGAATAAACGTCTGGTATCGTCGCGACTTTTGTGTCGGTTTATTATTATTTTTTTTTTTTTTTTAGGTAAACGGGGAAAAAGGTATTCACGATGAAATTATTCGCTCTGTGATTGTTAGTGTTACGTAAAGGAAACAATGTATGGACTGTGCGACGTAAAGATAAATAACCGAATTAAATTAGTTTCACTCGCCGTAACTCTTCCGGGCGCAGCTGTTGTAATCCATTCGAACTAAGTCATTTGCGAAGCCGTATCAAGGAACGACTCGTTTCTTTCTTTTTCTATCATTCTTTGTTTGTCGACAAACAGCGGCATGCGTTTTTTTTTGTATTTTCTTTCATAATGGAAGGTAAACATTCAAGTTTGTAAGACATTGGTAACGAAAACCGGAGATCGGGAAAATTTCATTCGAATAATTAATTACGCATATTTTAAGACTTTTATTCGATCAAACAATTTCATTTAGTTCAAAATATTTCATTGCGCGCTCCAAATTCGATATTTGATTCAACGGATAGTAAAATAAATTTTCATCGTTTATTTCTTATTCGAGATTTTTATCTAAATAAGAATTTTATTTGTCTACTTTATTCAAATAATAATTTGCAAATAAAACGAACCCATACAATGGAGTATTTTAATCTACAGTCCAACTTCTAAATTTGAATAATGAATCAACGTATAGCGTATAAAAAGTTGTTTATCGTTTCCTTGTTATCCGAAAGTTTTATCTAGATAAGAAATTTGCCCACCTTCAAAGGAAACAGTTTGTTTCGACCGGTCATCAAGAACGGACGGAAATCGAGCGCGTGCACGTGGTTACAAAGTAATTGGGAGATTTCGGTTCACATTTTGAGAAATCTTATCTCGACCATATTTCAATGATAAAAGACGGATAAGTCATTGTATATTGAAGATTAGTGGCATCGTGCGTTTCTTGAAATTCCGTGAAATGTGTCGTTTCCTCGCATCTATGTTGGCGACGAGATTTCGCAGGACGTCGAAAAGTCGCTCCACCGGACTCGATCTTAAATAAGGACGAACAATCGATTCCGTACATCTCTGCAACGTTAATCAATCCGTTGGAACCCGAGGGAACGCGAAGTTGTCTGAAAGTATAAGTTGATTGGAAGGATACCGTTTAACGATTCCGAAACAATTGTAGTTGTTGGGTACTCACGAGAAAGTCAAGAGATTTTGTAACGACTACGAAATATCAGAATCTATTGCTTTCGACGATTACGTTTGAAACAAGTGTTTGTGTGAAGATTTTGTAAGAGGCAGCAACGGTCGATCGGAGAATACCGATGAAAAAAAAAATCTGGTAAATTCGAGTGATTTCAATGGCGTGAAATTCATCGCGGTAGGATAACTTCAGTTTTATCAAGCAACGTGAGACTGAATGTTGACATTGTGATTCTCGAACGTGACGCCTGGTAGAACGTGAGTGTTTTGACACGTGAGAAGATCGTTTTGATGGTTTTGTGGACCTTTTGATTATCGTGGTCTTTCTCAGAATTGGAGGAACAGTTCTCGCGCGTCATGGTACGTTTTCGCTCTGTTTATAATTGACGTGCAGTATCGTTATCATTGCCGTTAAAAGTCGCACACGATTTCTTATTACGATAGGGGTTCTACTTTATTAAAGAATTCGAAGTTTGAGATTAATTGATAACGCGCGAGGTGTTGGTAACTACACTGCACTGACATCTTTGTTACATTTTTCGTACTTTTAATTCTTATATGTATTTTAATCTTTAGGCCAATGATGCGCAACTTTGTTCACTGATGGGTCAAATAAAATAACGAAGTATATTTTAGTTGTTAGTTTAGATCGGATTTGAAATACAAGCCACGTATACAATATAGCAGAGAAAAATATTGTTGGATAATACATATATGAAATAAAATTCCGTTTTCTCAGTTTAATTAAAATTCTCTGTTGTAAGAGTTGATATAATATACTAAGAACATAGAAGTGAGAATTCTTAGTTAAAATATGAAATGATCGGAGTATTCTATTAAAACTTTGTATTTCATTGCTGGACTTGTTTTTAACTTTATTTTGTGAACTGGATAAACATAATGGGTCGGATTATGGGCAAATAAAATTGGAAAGTTACGATTAAGAGCAGAAAATTTTAAATAAATTATTGGAATAATTAATAAAATAGTATTAAAATTACTAAAAATATACCATTATGAAATATGTGATATTAACTCTGATGCAATTGTAACGATAAGATTGAATACAATTTGAGATAAAAGAAGTCAATCACTTTAGATGACGATGTCATAGCTACACAAGAATTTTCGTCTTTTGCGTAATAAATATTTTTTATTTATACATACAATGAAATTGAAAAAGCCAACAACTTTGTATATGAATAAAAACAATTTACTAACAAGTAATTTGCTTATGAATCGGTACACAAGTTTATTACTTTTATCATTACTGTCTTTGCAGGGAAAGCAGGGAAAAATATTATATAGAACATATAGAAAATAAAATTCAGTTTTCTCAGTTTGTACACTATTATCTAAAACCATGATTGTGTTCTGGATTCATATTTCTCAGAACATCATTATTGATATTTAATGTCTTCTAATAATTATCAGGTCTTCCCGTGATTATTATTTTTCCTGCGTTTGTGATACTTTTTCTGGCTTCCCTCAAGTTTAATCAATAAATAGATTTTATTCTTTTCAATTTGATGTATACTTGATTTAAATGCATCCTAAAAAGGATCAACGGTCAAAAGTGAAAGGTCGTTCTTGTAATTTGATGCATTTATTTGAATTTCTTGGTAAAGAAGTAGTGACTCCATATTTGGCACAATTATAGAATTATAACGTTAATTTAAGTGTTTTAATTTGATTACTTGAATTTTTGTCTCGATACAAATGAAACATTATGTACAGAAAGTCTTTGGTTAAATTAAACATGAAATTCATGTAATTTATTTGATTTTTAAAAATGTACATGTTGATCGCTAAATAATGAACTAAATTAATTGACCTAAATAGTACCGAAACATGCCTTCTCAATTATTTTAATTAATATATTAGTACTTTCACTTGAAATTGGAAATTCCGAATTTCGAATAGCATAATCGAAGAATCTCGTATCTGAAGAATTATTCAATACATAAATTTGATCACTAATAATGAAATAATTTAACTGACCTAAATAGTTCAGAAATATGATCTTTTAATTCTTTCAATTAATATATTAGTCCATTCACATGAAACTGGTAATTCTATATTTCGAATAACATAATCGAAGAATCTCGTATCTAAAGGTTTAATCGATGGTCAAACAAAAGTTAGATATATTTAATCCAGATGGAGTTTTGATCAAAGATTTAATCTATAACGACTAATTGTAAGTAACGTTTACGATACTCATTTTCCAACTTGAGTATGTATGATCCTCTTAATTGTTTTACACAATTGCACAATGGTTTTCCGCTTCTCTTAATTCCACGCGTTGTACACACGATACTGATACTCTCATTGGATTGATAAGAGCTGATGATTAAACGAAGCACGTGGTACCACGAGTTCGTTCTCCTTGTGCGTTGATAACGAAGGTTCATAGTTTCCTGGTCAATCGTGTTGTCCACTTCTTTAATGAATACCACACTGTCATACGGTGATACCACGTGTTCGCGTCTTCCTGGAACGGGATCGGGAATCATTAAATTTCATAAATGTTTCTATTGGTTGAAACGAACGACACGTTCAGTTGACCAAATTACAAGGCTCGAACGATTACCAGCGATTATAATAGGGACTGATTCTTATAAAACGATCAAGCTATTATCTCTAAGTGTGTCGATAAAATGGCGAAACACGTCGTTCAAAAAACATTGTGTTTGAATTGATGATGTCGCGTTACAGAATGCATTAGTTTGTACGTGAAGGCAACGAGACCATTTCAACGTCAACTTTATTTCGTTCACTCTGGTACTTTTAATTTAAAAATGGAAAATATTTAAAACGTTGTTCGAACACGTGAGCGAGTATTTGTAATGATTATCACAGCAAATTTAGTATGAACGAGTACAGTTTACTTGACATAAATGTTCCCACTTTTCAAAAGGTATACTAAGTAGATACTAAAATATACGATAAAAGCAGAACGTAATTAAAATAAACATTTGAGAACAAAATGCTCGTCTACAGATAAAAATGTCATAACATATCAGTTACAATAAAGGTTTGTTTTGGAAACACTTGCACGAATCAAATTAATATAATATATACACATGACAGTTGAAGCAATTATTAATGTAATTTATAATTATTGTTTAGTAATTAATCCTATTGTCACGCGTATTAAGTAAATTAATTTAAAATACAAAATGGTTTTTAAAGAGGGCCTTCATTATGGTTCACGGATTATTCAACGTGAGAAGTTTTTGACACATAATTAAGCAAATATGAAATTGAGTATATTTATAACTAGTAGTGAATTGATACTAATTAGTTAAAGAGATAGTGTAAGAGTGTAATGGATGAGCGTAAAATGTTGAAGTGTTACAGCTTAAAATACACATTAATCGCTAAACCAAAATAATGAAATAAATTGAGAAACTTACATTCGAATTATGTAATATAATAAGTATTTGTTCTTTTTGTTTAAAAATATGAGAGAAGGAGGAGTTTCTTGGTAAATTCTGTCCGTACAGATACATGAAAATTCCATCGAGTCGAGTCTACCTGAATAGAAAGTCAAGGTCAAGACAAGTTCAACGACCTGTCGTACGAAGCTATTCAAGGCCAAACATATAATAAGGTGATCTTAAAAGTACGTCTTGTTGACGTGTTGAAGATCGAAAGTCTGAGTATTTATGTGATCGATTCTTCTATGTAACTTATTTTTTCAATCACTGTGTTTTACTCGTATCTGTTCGTGATATTAAGTAGTATTCTCAGTGCGTTGTTAAAATTCTGTTGAAAGCTGGTCCAACTCGTTTTAAGATTTACCGTTAGTGACGTATCGTATCTTCGTGGAGTCCAAAATGGAGGATAAAATGGGATTTAGGGCTTCGTGTAAAGAAAAAAACTCGGATAAAGAACATTTTTAGCGCAGTCTGATTTTATTCGGACAACTAGACAAACAAGTTATAACGTAACAGAAGTACCAGAAATACTCAGAAATAATATACACGCTTATACTAAATTTAACACGTATTTTTAACAGTTCTTCATAATTAGTTTTGTTCGTTACATAATTTTTAATACAAGCTACTGACAAATTATTTGCAATTAATCATACGTTAATGTTACTTATTGAAAGAGGTATATATATAAATTAAATATAAAATTAATTTTGAAACTTACAGTCTGATTATGATAATAATAAAAAATGTTTGTTCTTCTCGTTTAAATTCAACTTTTCTTTTTCAGGACAATTTCTAAGATAATTTTGCACTATTCTAAGCACAGCTGATGTTCTCGTAATAGAAATTGATAATAAAGTTTTTTAATCATGTTCACATTAGGAAATATTGGTAAAATATAATTCTTAAATTTCATGTTTCGCAAAATGTGTTAAGCGCGTTAATTCTTATTTAAAATCATTAGCATCAATGCCATCTAAACATTTATTTAATTGATAATAGAGTTATCGAAAGGAAAGACACTTTTATGTTAAGGGGGCATTTCACTGTGAACGCACAAAAAATGCATATTTTCAATAATTTTTTTCTCAGGAACTATTACATAAAACTGAATGAATGTTTTTTCTCCTTAAAGGTATGATTAAGGAAACTAAATACAAAATTTTTTTTTTTGATAAAAAATATTTTGTCATTTATTTACAAAATAATATGCATGTGTGCAAAAAAAAGTTATCCGTTGGCGCAGGTGATTTTGGCTCTCCTGGTAATCTGAAACAGAAAATCGAGAAAGTTTATTAAACTATGTCGTCACACCTATCGTCGGAACCTCCAAGTAGTTGATATTTTAAATTTTACTTACAATTTCACCTGATTTACGGTACAAAAAAGTGTTTTTTTTTCTCTTTCACAAGAAACGCTGCCATTTTGTTTATTTTCGATGAAATAAAGAAGTGGAGGTTCCGACCATAGGTGTGACGACATAGTTTAATAAACTTTTTCGATTTTCTGTTTCAGATTACCAGGAAAGCTAAAATCATCTGAGCCAGCGGATATTTTTTACCAAAAAAAAAATTTTGTATTTAGTTTCCTTAATCATACCTTTAAGGGGAAAAAACATTCATTCAGTTTTATGCAATAGTTCCTGAGAAAAAAATGATTGAAAATATGCTTTTTTTGTGCGTTCACAATGATTTGCCCCCTTAAATTACAGCTTTTTCCTAATAGTTTGATTTTAAAACATTTATTTTCACTTCATTTTAATATGAATAATATTTTCGATTAATTGAATGAAAGATCACTCTTTGATGTTGGACGAAGTAATGGTTTCCACAATTATTTTTTTATTTTTCATTCAATCATAATCTTCTATGACCTGGACAGATTAAAACGTTTCTTTGCAATAAAGGGGCGTACGTCCCTTTTGTGTTATATTCACTCAGACTGCACATATTAATGTATCTTTTCTACCCTCTAAAAAAGTGAACGCTTTAGAGTCTCGTCAACGTTTGTCACATCTCATAGACGCTTTTTGCGAGTATTTTATTTTATTTATATAGTATTCTCACAATTTTCTGTTCCTATATTTTTTATAAGCTCTTGTTATTAATTGTTTTTAATGCATTCAGTGATATCATATTCTCTCACTAAATGAAAATACTTTCAGTATTTTGTCTAATTTTTGTTTTAATAATTAGTTGGTAACTGTCTTAATTTGATGAATTTTAATTATCTCAAATGTATTCCATGATTTGATGTTCTCTCATTGATTACGAATCCTTTCGATGTTTTCTGCTATCCTTATTTTATTAATGAGGTCTGTCTTAATTTGAGGTATCTAAAATTTAGTATATTTCTTACTATACAGATCTAAAGTGCATCAATTTATACACAGTTACGAAGCACAACCTACGAAACACTATTAACAGTAGACTTAAGGAGTTACGCAACGGGTTTTCTTTTTGCCCTATCTTTTAATCACTAATGCAATTAAGGTAATAGTAAGCTTGTCTCGCGACGTTTGGCTTACAACACGGAAAAGAGTTAAAAGCTTTACGAGACGAATTTATCCTGCGAACAATTGACGTACTCGTTGCCAGAGCTCTGCAAAATTTTGTCGACAAAACGCAGCTATTTCGCAGGTTCCTTATTCTACAATTTCTAGGCTCCTATTATTCTACAATTGAGAATTATTAACTTTCCGGGGGGTCTGCTAAAATAATTTATGGGCTCAGCTGAAACTAGTTCATTTAATAATAAAACCAATTCGGTCAATTTGATGTACTTCAAATTTTATTATAAAGTTGTTCAATTATTAACGATGCTTTTATCGCAATTTTAGAGGACAATTATTGTAGTAGAGAATTAATTTGATCGATAAATTAGTTTGTTACTTCTATCTCTAATAAGATGTGATTGTATGTATAACAATTATCCCTTCTGTTTTTTTGTCTTCATTTACTGTGCATAATTGATTCCTTGCGTACTTAGAACATTTAATGACTCGGATAGAAAGTCAGGAAAAGTTTTGTTTTATAAGTGAACACCATGTATACGGTTCCATGTGTAAAATATTTCTCGAAAGGATTTTCACGATTTTGTTTGTCTATAATTAAATAGGAAATAAAATAAAATAGATGAATGAAATATAATAAAACTAAATAAATAAATAAAATAAAATAAAATAAAATAGCAAAATTGGATATATTCCATACCATTAGTTAAAATGTTTATTAACAAATTTTAAGGCTTCTTTTAAGAAAACCTATACGTACCAATACAGATCTACAATTTGTTCAATAATAATATAACGGTGCACATCGCAATCGCGAGAGAAAAGCACGTTCCATAAAATCTTTAAAACCTTATTTACGGTACAAGCCTTTGTGTTATCGCATTATTTGTTCAAGCTCCTTTTCCACGGATAAAACAGTTCTACCTTGATTCTTCAAATACTTTCACGGTATAGATTGCAATTAATATACAACTAAAGAGTGCGTGACATGAATTGCAAATACAAACCGTGTGAAAAACTTTCGAGTTCAAATACATATGTACAGAATTTTTGAATGTATCAAATAAGTAAAAATGAAGTAATTCATTTCAAGTAGCGATTAAATGATCGATAACATCGGTTTTATTACAATTTAATATCACGCCAGCTTACTCACTAAACATTCTTTTGCACTTCGGATATAGTTCTGTTAAAGAAACTATCTTCACGATACAACTAGTTATTTTTAGTGGCGATAAGTTTTAAAACTAGGTCAGGTAGAACATTGCCCATATGAGGATCTATAGTTGTAATTTTTGTATGTTAAGTTCATCTCTGAAGTTGTGTCCACGTACGAAAAATCCTGTAGAATTTGTATCAATTAAACTACGCATTTAATGCATTTATGATGCAAGAAAATATGACAAATATATGTTAAACATAATCAAAAGGTCTCTGTACTTATGCAAAACAAAACATTAATATTATTATATTATTTAAAAAAATATATTTTGCATACACTATGCATAGTTTATGTATGTTTTCTATGTGTATGCCATAAATACATCAAACCCGCAGTCTAATAATAATTTTTTGTTATCATTTTATGAAGTACAGTAGTACTTTTATTATTAGTCCAATTAGCAGTTTCAAAGGCAAGTAGAATCTGTTGTAAAAGAAAATAAATAAAAATATAAAAATCTGATTCAACTGTTTTATTTTTAATTTTCATCTATACATATGTTTTTTTCTTAACGCATCTTTTATCGTAATGTTCTCTTCGTTGTTACACGTTTCCTCTTTTCTCTCATTGAAATGTGGAATTTTATCAATTGAAATAAGATAGCGAAAATAGAATATTATATTAAAATATTTGACATATTTGATAAAGATGTAATAAAGTACTCGAACTATTAATTTATTGTACAAAGCTAAAGTTCATTTTCTTTGTTCTTCGTTTTTGAAAGAAATTGTTTATTAAGAATAATATTTCGTGTGTTTGCACGAATAAAAGCTTCTTTGTTTTATACTTAATATGAAGACTTATTACCAAATATGATCAGATTAAGAAAAAGCTTTGCATATGTATAAAGAGCGACGTCATTTAGCAATAATCACAATTTACAATGTTATATATACGAAAGTAGCTTTATTAATTATCTTATTATGTTCAG
Organism: Hylaeus volcanicus; assembly: GCF_026283585.1. NCBI lineage: Eukaryota > Metazoa > Arthropoda > Insecta > Hymenoptera > Colletidae > Hylaeus > Hylaeus volcanicus. Next base: position 13,703,846 of record NC_071976.1, read on the forward strand.
TATTTCGATTTAGAAATCTATACCAATTATGTTTACCTTTAATGTTTTCGATTCCGAAAATCTTAACTACTATAGCTGGAAATGTCTTTTACAAACCACAGAAAAATGCAAAAGTTTTTATTCTCTCAACCATACAAAATGCATATTAAAAATTTGTTTCTAGCAAGTGTTCAGTTTTTAATAATCACAATATAGAACAACAAAGATTATCATTCAATCATTATTTCCATTGCAAAAAAGAACTTGTCATTCGTGCCTGTTACAAAATGCATATTACCTAATCGATCGAACACTCAGCTTGTTTAGATAAATGGAATTTTTGTTGTTACTGGTACTTCGTTTGTGTTTCGAGGTCTCGAACAGCTTTCTACCAACGAATTTCCGCGTTGGCGTGGAAGGAAAGCCTTGCGAGGGCATGCTCTTCTTTAATTCAACAAAATAATTGCGAGCTCAGCGATGACCCCGATTCAAACCACAAGGAAGAGTCCGATTACTTATTTTACGAACCTTGTGCTCTCTTAATGAACGACTCGCACGTGAATTAGGAAATTCGTGGCTTGATTGGACCTATGGAATATATGTATAGAACTAGTAAACTCCTTGGAACGATTTCATCTGACTCTATTTTTTCATATATGCGCTGCGCATTTAAGAGAGTACTCTTTTTTTTGCATCGGTTTCAAGGCAATTTTTATGATTTTTTTGTAGCCAGAAAAATTGACATTAACTTTTGAAATTTTGTAAGTTAATTTATACATACGTATACAAGATTCTCCAATATTTCGAACTATCCTGCTCAGTTTGTTTACAAGTTATATATATAATTTGGTGGAAATATTTAAATGATCTTAAGCAATAAGAACATTAACAAAATAAAATATATTTTTTAACCAGAAAAAGAAATCTATTGCTATTCTTCAGGTAATGTATCTAAAAGTAGTGTGTACATATTTCAGAGCAATCGGACCGCACGTTTACTTTCTTTTGGGATTATCTCGAAACTACATTTTTCGAAATGGTACAACGTAAATCTCGTAAACTATCGGTCCGATTGCTCTGAAATTTGTACACACTACTTTTAGATACATTATCTGAAGAGTAGCAATGGATTTTTGCGATTACTTGGTTAGTTTTTTTTTTTTATTGACGATTTTTCTCGTGAAATTTCGGTGAAAAATAAAAAAAAAATATCTTCGGCTCATCATAATTTTCTTAATGGTAAGAAAAAAAAAATCCAATTGCTACTCTCTTGCGACAAACTTCAGAAACCATCTAATATTTTTTTTTTCTTTTTCACATGCAACGTAAAGAATATAATGATGGTACAGCCCACGCGCGTTTCGTGCCGAAGGCCTTCACAAAACTTTTTGAACCGCCACCATTTTTTTTGTTACCTCAAACAATTTTTCATGTGTTCATTAAACCGTTTTTTAGTATGTGTCAAAACATAAAAATATTTTTTTCTATATTTTCGCATTTATGAATTTTGTAAGAATAGTACCCATCTGGCGAGCGCTCAGGGCCAGACGCCTTAATGCTATTATTCAGTGTTCCACATAGCATGAAATTAAATGATAAAAGTAAATGATTCTTTAATTATTTGTAACAATGTATGCTCAGTACGAAATATTAATCAATTGTTAATTTCATCTAACTATATCTTTCATTTACTAGACTGTTAATACTCTAACTAAGAAGTCTGCCCTGGAGTGCAAACATTAATAGGTTAGGAACTACATCGTAATCTATACATTAAAAAAAAATAATAAGATACTATAAATAGTTACAATTAACTTTTTCGAATTTGGCGATAGTACATACGTATATATTTTTAAATCAATATTAATTAGACTGTAAAAATTTATGTAAATTTCAATTTTTTTACATTTTTCTATATTTCCATTTGATTTTGTTAAAGTATTTAAATAAACCTGAAAGAAAGTTGAATTCTACGTAAGAAAAAGTTAAACAAACTTCTATGTTTCTTTCTTAATACGTTGACTGTCACGTCACCTATATATAGGTGACAAGAATTTTCACTAGGGCATTAAATAAATTAATTCTAGAAGTAAGATGGTAAAGAAAATTGATCTGGATAGGATGGATAACTTTTAAAGAGGTTACAAGAATAAGTACTACCACAAATGTTTGATTACATCATTTTTAATTGGATAAACACAATATTTTAGCCACGTAAGAATTTTCACGATTATTAGTCTGGGTTAGTCAACGTGTTAATAAAGTTTCGTAAGGTGTCGTAACGTACCCCTTTCTATTACCTTTTAAATGTATCCCCTTTGTTGAATTTCGGGACGCACCACTAGAAACTTGCATCTGATTCGCGCCGAATTTAATATTCTAAAATCCCTCTAATTTCCAAAGTCTGATAACGCTAATGGATGGAATGAGAGCGACATGAACAAGGCTTTTCCTTCTTCGAAATCTTGGCTCAAGGCCTCGTGGTGAATAGCGCGATGGAAAACCGAAGCTCGAGAGACCCTGAAGAAGATGGCGAAGAAACAGAAAAAGAAGAAGACCTGACGGAAGGAAAGACCGGGGATCGCGCGAGATACGCACGTGATCATAGTGGCCACTGTTAAATTGATAGCAACTCATACACAATGAACTTCATTTATAATCGTCGACTCTAACTCGAGCTACTTCGGATGGTTACGAAATGCCAGGAGCAAATCTCAACGTCGCCGACGTGTCTCTCTGCCAAACGTCGAACTCGAAATTACGACGTGAGAAATCTGCTTCTGGCATCGATACTACCACCTTTTCCCGCGGGTAGCCGTCATCGAGCTTCTTCGACGCTCTAACGACGCATCACGCAAAGCAATTAGAGGACCACCCTTTCTGGCCAATTTATCACTGTGAGTCTGAACATTAGGGATGAAAGAAATACTCTGCGCTGGATAAAGCAGTGCTTCTCAAACTTCGGCCTTCTATAGACTTACTCGATAAAGGAAGATATTTGATGGATTATCTAGTGTAAAAATTAGTGTAGGAAATCTTATTTGTCTGAGACAAGTTTACTGCCAAACTAATACTCGTGAAAATTTCTACGAGACTAAAGCTTTAGTTCAAGACGATTAGAAACTACGTAATCTAACAGTTGTGGTAATACTTAATTTTCCAACGTCGTTAGATTTATTTTATTGAACATCTCACCATCGGAATCAAGTCTTTTAGTTCCTTAGTAAAAAGTCCTGTCACATATATGGGTTAACCCTTTGCACTCAGATGTCCCCTCCGAGGGAACATCATAAGCGCAGCTAACTTTGATAATCATTACAGAAGATAATATAACGCGAGCGTAAAATTTTTGAAAGTGCATACTTCCTTGAAGGTTTCCATTCAAATATAACAAAATATTAATCGATGTTACGTACAAACTTAGAAAAAGGGGTCCTCGAGAGACAGTCGAAGCGATCGGACGCGTTATAAACTCCGTGCGTAACGTGAACGCGAGTGCCACTACGAGTCAGTTTAAAGTTTACAAGTGAAGTTCTCATTAGTTTAATAGTGTAATAACTGTAATCCAGCATTCACCATTCACAGGAGCGTGCAAGCTTTTCGGTGCAATCTTTTCACCGACATCGCCTCTGCGAATAATACCCCCAATGTACAGCACCACCGAAGTTACACCAATGTCCTCCAAAGAGACAGCTTCCCAAAGAAAGAACAAGCTATCGTAATCGAAGCTAAAGAGGGAATTTCAATAAAAGAGTATGCCCAAGCCTTAGGAAAACTAACCAGTTCAAGTAATATTCGATTTATATCGAGAATTTCCAACGGTAAAATTTGTGTATTTCTCGCTAGCAAGAATATCGCAGACAACATTACAGGTAAACACAATCATATTAGAATCAACAACACAAACCTCGCACTGACACCGCTCATCAATAAATACTGTTGCGTTTCGGCATAATGAGTAAACACAAACTTTAATAAATAACAATCAGCTTTACAATAGAAATGTGTACAATAGGAATGCAATTAAATATAGCTTCGGAACGTCTGCTCTCAATGGTGTCTTGCTCGAATCTGACAGCTTGACAGGCGATCGATCCGATCGCCTTCTTCTCGCTGTCTTCATGTTCCGGTCGCGAGCACCAGCAGGCCTTGGATCCATCCAAAGGGTGCTCGCAACACTGTCTCCCCCTCTGAAGAAGCGGGCGTCCCGACCGCCGCAGTCCCGTTGTTCTTTGCAGCCGTACCCTGGTCCGGAAGAGTGGAAGATACTGCGTGGCCCCTTCCCTCCGCCGCCTCGGTATTCGCTTCACGCCCAAGGGAAAACCACCCAAAAACCTTGGACAAGGCGTGGGTACATGGATCCTTCTTGTCTCCACCCTCCACTTGCGTCTTCGAACTTGAATACTTCTTTCTTGACTGGTCTTCGACTTCTACGAAGACGCCTCTTCTTCTTGGGTGAAGAGGAGCGGAGAACTTCAGTCATCTTGCGATCGGGAAAATTTAATATTCTTGTCGACTTCCTGGTTGTCCAAAATCCAATCCATTCGTCCGACGATGATCTCTCGGAGTTTCCTTGCAAAAATAAAAAAAGAACCACGTCTTGTGGGTGTGCTATCGGCTCGTTCCCCAATCAATTTCCCAGAACTCTAAACTCGCCTCCTCAACTTCTGATTTCTCTTGGCTCTTCTAGGCGGGTGGTGTCGTCCAAGGTACCATCTGTACACCCAACAACGCTCCCGAGCTCGCGATGTTCCCTCTGACCGACCCGAGCAACAGCGTCGCTCGTCCGGCCAGTGAACAGGGACACCTATTCCCGAGTGCTGACCACCCCTTGCTTACGCTACCTGGGGATCTCCCGGAATCATTCCGTCGGGGTCGTGTCTCGCGGAACACGATCAGGATCACTTCCAGGGGGGCTAGCAGGGCGGTTTCACCCCCCCCCCCATGTCCCCACCCTACTTGGACTGTCCCTTATAATGAGCTCACACTGAGGAACTCGGAAACGCATCGTTCCCTGCAACAAACTAAAAGAAAGAGGACCGAGCTACGAAAACAATCTCCGTAACCCGGGCCACTGATTAGTTCTTAGGCTAATCTTCACTCTTCACGATGGTGTCCCTCGACGTCCTCTTTCCTCTTGAAATCGTCCTTTATATTTCGCAAGGCGGCGCACATGGACCACCTTGCACTTCCTCTTGAGTGAACATTGAATCCTGTAGATGATGTTATTTATTCGGAGGTCCACCACCGTATAAGGACCTTCCCAGTCCGCTTGTAATTTCGGGCACTTTCCTTTCACTCTTCGTGGTTGGTACAACCACACTCGTTCTCCGGGCTGAAACTCCACTGCGTTCACGCTGCTGTCGTACCAGGATTTCATTTTCGAACTGTAAACATCCAAACGGCGTCGAACAAATTCGTGGATCTTCTTCATTTTTCCTCGGATCCACTCCGAGTATCCTCGTTCTACACCCTCTTCCCTTTCCACTTCCGGAGGCAATCCTCTCCAAAGCTGCAGGGGAAGACGAAGTTCCTGACCATAAAGAATCATCGCTGGCGTTAGTTGGGTAGCCTCATATCGTGCCGATCTATAAGCGAGAAGGAACATGGGAATCCACTCGTCCCAATCACGCTGATGTTCTGCAACAAACATTGAGAGATATTGTAGCAACGTTCTATTCAGACGTTCTACTAGTCCGTCGGATTGAGGATGCAGAGGGGTCGTCCGTGTCTTCTTGACCCCAAGCAGCTTCAACAACTCCTTGAACACGGAGGATTCGAAATTTCTTCCTTGGTCCGAATGTATCTCCAAAGGTACACCATGACGACACACTACATTTTGTAGAAGAGCTCTTGCCACTGTGACAGCTCGCTGGTCCGGCATCGCGATGACTTCAAGCCATCGAGTGAAGTAATCCGCCACCACCAGCATAAACCTGTTCCCGGCATGGGATCTCGGGAGCGGACCCACAATGTCCAGGGCAAGCCTCTCGAACGGAGCTCCCACGTTGTATATTCAGGTCTCCCGCTCCCCTCTGCCGTGGTCCCTTCTTCGCTGCACAGGTGTCACACTGCCGACACCACTCTACAACGTCTTATCGACACGAAGACCAGAAGAACTATTGATGAATCTTCGCCAAGGTCTTGTTCACTCCAAAATGTCCAGCTGTAGGAGTATCGTGAAATTCCTTCAGCACCTCCGTAACTCTTTCGCGTGGCACCACCAAAAGAAACGTGGTCGTTGCGCCATCGCGGGACTCCCATTTCCTGAAAAGTAAACTTTCGCGAACCTCCAGCGAATCTCAAATTGAACAGTAATACTTAAGAAAAACGAGCTACGTCTTCCCAGACAGGCTTCTCTCCTTCCCTCTTCTTTTCAAGAATGAAGCCGATTTCTTCATCCTTCCTCTGACTTTCTTTTCATCCCTCGGTGTCCTCTCCCACGGCGAAAAGTCGGTGTATTTTCTTCGTCAAATTTTCTTTGTCCTCTGCTTCTCTCTTCTTTAGTCGGTCGCAATTCCTACAATCTTCTTCGACGCAGGGTCTCCTGGAAAGACCATCGGCGTTTCCATGTCTTTCCTTCCCGATGGCGAATGTCGAAGTCGTACTGCTGTAATCGCTCGATCCAACGAGCGATCTGTTCTTCGGGCTTCTTAAAGGTAAGCAGCCAGCGAAGCGCTGCATGGTCCGTCGTAATGAGAAATTTGCGACCGTAAAGAAAGTGATGGAAATGCTCAGTAGATTTTACTACTGCCAGTAATTCTCTTCGGGTGACACAGTAGTTCCTCTCCGGCTTCCCTAAGGTTTTGGAAAAATAAGCCACGACCTTTTCCTGTCCTTCATGTTCCTGGGAGAGGACGCCTCCTATAGCGAAATTAAAAGCGTCGGTATCCAAAATAAAATCCTTTTCGACTGCTGGGTAGGCTAAGACCGGGGCCCCAGACAGTCTCTTCTTCAATTTCTGGAAGACGTCTTGGCAATCTTCGGTCCAGAGAAAATTCTGTTTGGCTTCGGTGAGGCGATGCAGGGGCTTGGCGATCCTGGAGAAATCCTTTACAAATTTCCTGTAATAAGTGCACAATCCTAAGAAACTTCTCAATTCCGTAACATTCTTCGGCTGTGGCCATTCCGAAATTGCCTTGATCTTTTCTGGATCCGTCTTGACTCCACTCTCGCTGACGATGTGTCCCAGATACCTTTCTTCCCGACAGAAGAAAGAGCTTTTTTTTGGGCTCATTAATAGTCCGGCCTGACGTAGACGTGAGAACACTGTTCGAAGGCGTTCGAGCTCTTGCTCGAAATCAGTCCCGTAGATAATGATGTCGTCTAAGTATACTAGACAAATCTTCCAAGTTAAATCTTGAAGCACGTCCTCCATCAGACGTTCGAAAGTTGCAGGGGCGTTACATAATCCAAAGGGCATCACCTTGAACTGCCACAGTCCTGTTCCTACCGAAAAAGCAGTTTTCTCTCGATCCTTCTCGTTCATAGAGATCTGTCAATATCCGCTCTGCAAGTCTACAGTAGAAAACCACGATGATCCAGCGAGGGCGTCCAGGGTATCCTCAATACGGGGAAGGAGGTACGAGTCCTTTTTCGTGATCTTGTTCAGTCGTCGAAAATCTACGCAGAATCGCAAACTTCCATCCTTCTTCTTCACAATGACGATGGGAGAAGACCACGGGCTCCGTGATTCCTCGATTACGCCTTGGGCGATCATTTTCTTGACCAATTCGTCCACTTCCGTTCGGCGATGTATAGACAATCTCCGTGGGGCCTGTTTTATGGGTGAGCAGTCTCCCGTGTTGATGGTGTGCTTCACCCTGTCGCAGTTTCCGAGCTGATTCGAATTCACCGCAAAAACATTTTGAAATTCACAAAGTAGCTCAGCAAATAGTTTCTGTTGTCCTTCTGACAAACCTGAAGAGCAGCGGGAGTACAGTTCCTCCAAATGCTGTGGAATGATCGCCTCCTTCTCCTTCTCGGGTTTCTTCTTCTCGGCGGCCGGTTCGTCCAGGCGAATCTCCGGGTTGCCGGGAAGGCACAACACATTCTGGGACAGATCGATGTTGCAACGGTGTTTTCTCAAAAAGGCTGTTCCCAGGATGCACTTTTCCACCATGTCCATGACTTCCAAACTCTCCTTGCCGTAGACCTTAATTTTCTTACCAGTAGTGGAACGAATGTCGAGTCTTGTCCGTATGATGTTCTTCGATGTGCATAATTCTTTCTCCAAAAGATTAACGGGAGAACCCGTGTCTAAAATAATTCTACAGGGCTTTCCGCCAATTTTTCCACATACGTACGTCTCCTCCTTTGGAATTTTCGGACCTCCAGTCGCCTCCTGCATCGCCGTACTCTTAACGACCGGGGGACTGTTATTCTTGGTTCGGCATCTCCCCCTTACGCCGTCCTCTTCTCGTTTCCCTGAAAAGGTTTCCTCGAAGCTGTCGTTCCTGCCTGACCGTTCTAGGCCTTGTAGCAGTCCTTTTGAAGGTGTCCGGTCTTGCCACAGAGCCAGCAGGTGATCCTCGGCACGTCATTGATGCGTTCTTCAGGTCTGTCGGGCCTACTCCTCTTTTCCGGGAACCTTGTAAAATAATTAAAGGGTTTAGCCTTCCGTTTCTCTGGGAATCTTTCTCGTGACTCAACCGTCGAACTACGCGACATTGCCTCGACGGCCTCGATTTCGAGAGCTCTGGTGACAGCGGTTCTTAGAGATGTAAACCCGCCGAGTCGCAGTTCCCGCTGCATAACGGAGCTCGACAACGCTGATACAAATTGAGAGGTGGCGAGTTTATCGCGGGTCTCCGCCGGGCAATCGGCGAACGCGGATTGAGCTAATCGTTCTATCTTCGTGGCGAGCGAGGAGATGCTCTCATCTCTCCTCTGTTTATGGCTTTGGAAAAGGACATAGTTCAAATTTGAGAGATTTTTCGCCCCATAGCGAAATTTAAGCGCCGAAACAAGATCTGCGAAATTTTCACATTGGGCAGCGGAGAGCGTCGTGAGGACGCTCCTCGCCGACCCTCCTAAAGACACTGTCACTCCATCCGTTAGCGCGTGCGATGGTCTCAAATTGAATTTTATACTCTTCCCACGAAGCTTTCCCGTCAAAGATGGTCGGTTTTACTGCGTACCCCAAGTTAAACACGCGGGGTCGATCTAACAACGAAGAAGCGGCGGGCGCCCCTACGACAGGGGTAACTGCCGGGCGAACACTATTTACACTATTTACACAATTAACACTCTCTATAACCGGCACTGTTTCCCCAGCCCGAGGGTTCGCGTCGCCACTACCCGAACAATAGCTGTTTTCTATTGGAACAGATACGACCTAAAAACGTTCTTCGATGCTGGCCAGTCGCGTCTCGAAGGCCACCTGTATCCGCCGGTCCTCGGCGTCTTTCTCCCTCCTCCGAGCTTCATCCTCCCTTCGTTGCTCTTGCATTTGTCCAACGAAGCTCCGCTGGAGATCGGTGAACATCTCCTGCAGGGAGGCTCGGGCGTCGATTGAGGAGAAGGTTCCGTGGATACCGCGGAAGCGCGACGCGGTCGACCACTACGAGTGGGCATCCCACTTCTGACACCAATATTGCGTTTCGGCATAAACACAAACTTTAATAAATAAGAACCAGTTTTACAATAGAAATGTGTACAATAGGAAAGCAATTAAATATAGCTTCGGAACGTCTGCTCTCAATGGCGTCTTGCTCGAATCTGACAGCTTGATAGGCGATCGATCCGATCGCCTTCTTCTCGCTGTCTTCATGTTCCGGTCGCGAGCACCAGCAGGCCTTGGATCCATCCAAAGGGTGCTCGCAACAATACCGACGCATCGTAATATCAAATGTTTACCCAACGATTCCCCACGAAATAATAGAAGAAAGTTTTGACAATCTACAAATCAGAAGAGAATCGGCTGTCTCCTTCCTAAGAGCCAGCGTAACAGAGGAAGGGTACTCACACATACTTAGTTTCCGTCGTCAGATTTACATACATCCAGAAGACGTACACAAGGTACCAGAATCCATCAAAATAGAACACGATCAAACAACATACTGGGTGTACCCTTCCACCGAATCAGTAAAATGCTTCTTATGTAAGCAAGAAGGACATGTTGCAAAAAACTGTACAACTAACGATGACCACCCAATAAGTAACGATTCATTACAAGGAAATCACTCTGTTGTTACTACAGAAACGACTGAAACAGTACCTCAATCCAGTTACGCAAACACCCCCCATAAACCAATAAACAAAACCCATACCGAAACAACGGATAACATGGAAGTAGTACAAAACGTAGAAGCAGACCAAACTCCTATGACACTAAAACGTACGCGTGAAGAAATGTCGGACATCTCAAGCAGCATCTCAAACAATATGATAAAGAAGCAAGCCCACAAACCACAAAAAAAAAATTATTACTGTCACAGACACCACGGCGAAAAATCTTGATGCTTTGCTAGAGCCCATACAGCATATACTGGATGAACCAGGTAGACCATTAAATTATAATCAGCTTAAAAATTTTGTAGAAAAAGCACAAGGACCCACCAACACCAAGGAGACAGCTGCAGAATACGTAGAGGACACCAACACCCTAGTGACTCTCATGCATGAACTATACCCTCACTTAAATGATAGGAGCATTAAAAACCGTTTTACCAGAATCACTAGAAAACTACTGAAACCTCCTCACTTCAGCATGTCAACAGACTCCCCATTTCCCTCATCTGAGGACGAAAGTACGAATGAGACACAGTCTCTACTCTCTAGATCTAACCCTCCTCCAAATTAAATACCTACCTTTTGAGAACAGCTCATGTCAAATAAAATTTTACAGTGGAACGTAAACAGTCTAATCGCTCGATTTGAATTTTTACAAAAACTAATCCACGACCATCAGCCAAATATTTTGTGTCTACAGGAAACAAATTGTAAAGAAGATAAATGGATCAGTATCAAAGGCTTCAATGTTATATTTAAAAACAGACCGAATTCTATAGCTGCAAGTAGAGGAGTCGCAATATACCTAAAAGAAAACATATACTACTCCGATATAATATCCATAATACTTACAACCAATCTGGAAGCAGTTGCAGCCTCAGCTACGTTACTTGGAAAGAGAATATCTACATATCTGCAATGTGTATATCCCGAACAACTATCAACTGCAGTTACATATCTTCGCTAATCAGCGGAACGACAAGTGAGGAAATGTGAAGTAAGTTAAAAAAAATAAATGGTCAAAAACTCAACTCTAAAATTACCTCCATAAGTGGACCAACCGGTTCCATCACAACTGACTCTAAAGAAATAGCTAACATATTAGCAAATACATTCGCCACGAACTCTAGCAATGCAAATTTTGACCCAAACTTCCTTAGCACCAAAACAAATGTTGAAAAAACATTGTGACATGACATCAGTGCAGACAATAACAATAACTTAAATATCAAAATAACACTGACTGAACTCCGATCAGCGATTAAAACACTAAAAAACTCCAGTGCAGGACCCGATAATATTCCAAATATTTTCATACAGCAGATGCTTAGAGTAGGGGTGGATTACCTCTTAAATCTTTTTAACTGCATATGGCTAAATAACGTATTTCCAGATAGCTGGCATGAGGCAATAGTAGTTCCAATATTGAAACCAGGCAAGAACAAATCTCACGCTGACAGCTATAGACCTATTGCCCTGACGTGTTGTCTGTGTAAACTTTTAGAAAAAATTCTAAATAAAAGGCTACGATGGTATTTAGAGAAGAACAACCTATTAGGGAAAAACCAATACGGTTTTAGACAACACCAATCAACAATCGACAGCCTCGCCACGTTAGACTCAAGTATATGCGAAGCGTTTCGGAAAAAACAACATCTAATTGCCATCTGCTTAGACATCAAGAAAGCGTATGACATGGTATGGAAACATCGAACCTACAAAAACTACAGAAACTAAACGTCAATGGAAATATGCTTCAATTCATCAGCAACTTCATCGGAAACAGATCAATTTATGTCCGAGTAAATGGCCACCTTTCGAATAAAACCATAATCGAGAATGGAGTTCCACAAGGGACAGTAATAAGTGTAACATTATTTCTGGTAGCAATAAACGAAATTACAGAAATCTTTACTAAACCGGTCAAACATGTTTTATTTGCGGATGATTGCACAATTTATATTACGGGTAAAGATATTAAAACTAGCCATCAAATTTTGCAAGACAATCTGGACAAACTCCAAAACTTTGGATCAGCACCAACTAAAAATAACAGACACCCCTAAAATTCTTGGACTAGTTTTCGACAAAAAGCATTCTTGGACTCCGTTCTGTAAGAACCTAAAGACCGAATGCATCCGAAAGCTAAATATCATTAAAAGCATAGCGTCAAAAAGCTGGGGAGCTGAATTTCATATCCTGATCAAAACATATAAAGCCTTAGTTCTTTCCAAAATAGACTACCGTTCAATTGTATACGACTCGGCAAAACCGCACCTTCTTAAACTACTATCACCCATCCATTATGCGGGAGTTATAATTGCAACTGGAGCATTTAGGACCAGTCCAGTCGTCGCACTATTAGCCGAAGCCAATGTACAGTCACTAGAAGTTAGAAGAAAGCAACTAAGCCTAACCTACGCAGTTGTCAAATTTTCTACGCCAACAAACCCTATATTTAAATTAATAACATCAGATGATCACTCTATTGCCACCCGCATAAAACCTACGCAACCGAAACCGCTGAACCTACGAATAAAACATTACCTACAAGACCTACAAACTGAAATCCCCCCAGTTCTCCCAAGAAAACTAATTATGATTGCTCCATGGATAATACAACCACCTTGTGTAATAGACAAGTTCTCACGAGTTTCCAAAAACACAGACCAAAGCATCATACAAGCTCTGTTCCTAGAACTAGCTAACGATTGCCCAAACCACAAACAACTATTTGCCGATGGCTCGAAGTCTAAAGAAGGGACAGGATGTGCAGTATGCAAGCCCGAAGACAAACTCCTATTCAAGCTGCCTAATTCATACTCAGTCTTCTCTAGCGAAGCGCATGCTATCCTCCAAGCCCTGCTACATGTTGAGAAATCAGCATACGACAAAAGGCCTAGCCGATTAAGATGGTCAAAACTGCCCTTAGAGCTTTTTCAATGGCTCTTGAATCATTCGAAAGCTGACCAAGAAAAACCCCTCTGAGTACAATTTTAACCCTCTAGCTTGCCCGTGAGGGTAGTTACAGGGTAAAATAGATTTTACGCTTTTCGGCGCATTTTCCGGTCTCAAATGCATTCTAAAATTCTGAAAAAAATCTAACACATTTTGGATCCTAAGGCGCATTTTTGAGAATTTTTTCAAATTTGTTTGTTGCAAACACCAGAATTACACATTCATTCCTTATCGCGAAAACAACCCCAACGATGTGTGATGCGTCTAAGACGCGAATCTCCATAGAACACATCCTAGCCCACTGTTCCAAATATAGTGCAAAAAGGAGGCGATATAATATATCGAACGTAGCAAACATGCTACAAAAGGTAGACTCATGTGGAACAATTCTATCCTTTCTGGAAGATATCGGAATCTATAATCAAATATAAAATCTATATGACTACAACACAGACGCAAAGCAAATGTGGTCACTCATAACCTGAGAAGGTGCATGTGACCTTAAATATCCAATTAAAAAAAAAAAAAACTTAGAAAGATAAAGTATGAACAGTACACACTTAAAAAAAGCGAAAAAGAGTATCTATATAATAAAGTACGGTGTATGAATATATTATACTTCGCATGTAATGATGCAATTTTTAAAGGCAATCAAAGAAGTCTAAGATTGTATCCTAAAAGATAGGAACATTATATAATATCTCCTAATTCAAACATTTTCTGCTATATTTTCTGAAATAATGTAGAACGGATGTTGTTTTTATTGAATAGCATAAAGTCCTTACAAGACAGACTTATCTGATGGGCCGTTACTTGGCTTCCAAGAAAAGCTATCTCATTAAAAGCAAGTATCTTTTACTGTTTTTCACAGATGTAGTAAGAGCTTTACTGCATAAGATAAACAACACTTATTAGTAATTTGAAGCACGAGATAGTGGGGAGGGTAGGATGAAGTTTAGGATATGCGGTTGGTAGTAATGGAAAATAACGTTAAGCTCCGGAACAGTATTGATTTGCGTTGAAGATGGTTTGGTACCTTTTATAGCCTCCCGATCGATTAAAAGCGTAGACGGAAAAGTAAGGTATATTGAATAGTAATATATGTATAATCAGTTGATGGATGATTCCCAACAAATCTCAAGATTTCCATTTATTGCTTGCGGATTTGAATAAAATATTCCTCGCCTCACGCGATCGTAATTGGTAAATTTCAAATAATCTAACCGTATATTTTAATCTGTGTAATGTGTTCTCTTGTATTAATGTAATTAATACAAGTTAAAGGTTTCAACTGAATTATAATTCATTTCTAAGCAAACAATCGGTATTGTTCAAAGTTTCTCTAAATTACGTCATTACATAAGTTTTGACATGATTTATTACTCACATTCTAGTAGATTTTAGGCAAATGATTTATTTATTAAATTACATAATTTCGTTTAATTTTCTATGGTCTTTCCAAATAACTTTGATGGCGTTCATATTCCTTTATTATAAAAACTGGAAGGGTTAATATTAAAAAAATGGATCAACTTGTTTGTTTTCGTCTAAATAAATTTAATTCTATTGGAAAAAGAAGATAAAATAAGAAAACATATTCAGTAATACGTTGTGTGTATATTAATTATATTTCTTACAATTAGATTAAATAGTGCAGATTTTTAAAGTATTTAATGATTTTTCAATGTTTCAGTAACTTCTCTTAACTTTTATCAGAAAGGTTACACATAAAAAGGTATACGAGACGTGTTATCGTCACGTTCTAAAATATAAAATGATTGTATTATTATATTGTAGAATATCTGCGCTTATCGAAAATGAAAAGACTATAACTATGAGTGATGTACTCGAATATCTGAAGAAGTTGCAGGCAATAGAATCGTAATAGTATTTTTTTTTATCATTTTTCAAGTGAGGCGATATCGGTAGTTATCACAACTGAATAATCTTCTCTGTATTAAGAGAAAACAGTCACTTTAACAAGCATAATAAAGTAACGATCAATATTATCTGGAGATAAGATTATTATACTGATTAAAAGATGTACTTATTAAAAACATTTGACAGATAGTCAGGTTTCCTGTTTGTAAGTGAACAATTAAGCAACTTTGTTTAACCGCTTAAGGACCATTCCCGAGATAACTCGGGCAAATTTTAATTTTATTTTCACATATTTATATTAGGATTAATGTTACCAAAAGTAATCAGTAGATATCAACTTTCAGTCCCACTTTTGGCCCGAAATGGCGTTTATGAGGGATATATATATGTTCAGTAAATAAAATTCGTTCATAAAAAAAATGTGTTATTTTTTCCATTTTTTAATTTTGTAATGATTACTGAAGGGGTTAATCAATATTTTCCTCAAAGAAGAGCAATATTTAAAGTTTTCTTTTTGTTTAAAGAACATACTATATATAATTTTTATTTCGGATATTGTGTATAGGTAATGATCATTCAATATTAAAGAGTGAAATTTTCAACTTGTTTAATTAATACTTTTTTTTAGAAAGAAAATATTACATATAATTTTTATGGTCGATATCATGCATAAGTTTTATTAACCCTAATAACTCTTTACTCATGTTCTCTGTTTGTTTCTTATTTCTATTTCGATTAAAATTTGCTTAGGTCCAGATTATTGTTGCACGAAATTGTTAAATGAGACTATTGTTCTCGTAACTGGTAAAAAAACAAGAATACCTCCTTCAATTCTAACGTCTTTTCGATAAGCATCGAAAAACACGTTTCTTATCTTATACTTGTAGTTCGAGACGTTTATCTAAATAAGAATTTTGCTCATCCTTCGTGAGTACTCCTTTAACTGATTATCGATAACACCGAGGCACTATTATTTTTACAATACCATTACCTCCGGATGGTTATACAAATATTTAGTATCATTCCATCGATTATAGTTACACGAAATTGTGAAATGATACTATTTAGTCCCCGAAACTGGTAAAAACAAAAAAGAAATCTTTTAATTATAATTTATTTCCTAACCAGTATCAAATAGTTTTTTCTGTTTATCTTTTATTTGGAACTCGAGACTTTTATTGAAATAAGAATTCTGCTCATTCCCGCGAGTACTCCTTGAATTGATTGTCGATTACACAAACGCATTATTATTTTGCCCCTAGAATACACCGCAAGCGCCGAAACTGTACCGTTCGCCGTATGGGTGCCTGGGTTGACGATCGTTTCGCGGAGGAGGAGGCGGTTCCGATTGACCAGGGCCCGAGAAGAAGGAAGACTTCGTGCATCCTGGGCCACGTTTGCGATGGTGGCGGTCCAGGTGCGATTTATCAGCCTTCAAAGAACTTTAAATCGTCCACGTCCTCAGCATCGCTGTTGCCGTTACGCCGTCAGTTCACCAGACAGCTGTACGAGTGGCCGTGCTTACCGTTGTTCAAGTCAAGGACGAAACTAGACCGGTTCCGGATCGGTCCGTACGTCGTGGTTATTCGTGCGTTGTAACTTTTTTGTAGCGGTGCGCGCGTGTATCGAGTGCTGCGGGAAATACAGAAGAGAGAAAACAGAGCATAAAGAGAAGAAAAACGAAAAACAACGAATATTCTCGTTCGTGTCAGAGAGAGAGAGAGAGGGGGGGGGGTAACCGAAAGACGAGTTTCTTTGTTGATCAAGAGTAAACGAACGGAATCATTTCGAGTAGAAAATAAAAGATCAAGAAGAAGAAATAGAAGAAGTGGAGTTCCATGTCGTCGCGTTGGCTTTTGTACGACCGCGCCTAAACATCAGGGCCCTCCTTATATCACTTGGTATCATCATCATGGCCGAGTGGGCCAGGTTCAACGGTGAGGAGAAGCTGACCCAATCGAATGACACGATAAAAACGGAGATCACCAGAAGTATCGATCACAACGACGCAGCGTTGCGTGCCGATTTGAAGAATGGCGAGATTGCGGCGAGAAACGGCGACGAGGAATTTTTGATTGAGAGGAGACGCTCCACGGGGCACAAAACTCCGCAGGAGATACCGCGTAGAACGGAATCGCGGAAAGGCGACGAGGCAACCTCGGTGGAATTGAATTTCGCCAAGGACGCTCAGCGGCACAGGAAGAAATCCGATCAGATCGGGATCCTCGTCGAGGAACAATTGAAGACGTTGAACGATCAGAGTTACGAGAACGACGTGGTCAGCGAGAAGTCGGAGGACGAGGAGGAGCAGAATTGTTTAGAGAAAACGTACAACAGTTACGATGTGCCTGGCTCGAGGATACGCCAAGAAGCGAGACAAGAACTGAAGGAATACTCGCAGAAGTCCGTGAAAAAATCGGACAGCCTGTACAAGGAGGATGGTTCCAGTCCGCAGAAACGCAAGAACGTTCTCACGGATAGGAACTCGATCTTCGATTCGCCTACGAGGATTTTGTCGTCGAAGAATCGCTCGTCATCCGAGAACAGCACCGAGAAGCTCGTTAACGGGAAATCGCTGAGGGAAGACAAGCAACAGCATCACGTGAAATTCAATAAAGATTCGAAGAAGCAATACTCCCGCGAGGATAGATCGCAGCCAAGCCCTTCGATTCCCACCTCGGCTACCAGCAGCTCCGAGGATAATACTAGTTTAGGGCAACTCTGCGAAGCGACGCCACCCGACGGAGGCTGGGGCTGGGTGGTGGTCGCAGCCTCTTTTATGGTTAACCTTATCGCGGACGGTATCACGTTCTCTTTCGGCGTGATCTTCGTCGAGTTTTTAAACTACTTCGGCGAGGGGAAGTCCAAGACCGCTTGGATCGGCAGCCTGTTCATGGCGATGCCGTTGCTATCGGGCCCGGTGGCTAGCTTCATGACGGATAGGTACGGTTGCCGAAGAGTCACTATAGCGGGCAGTATTCTAGCCACCACGGGCTTCGTGATAAGTTCTTACGCCAACTCGATGGAAGTTTTGATATTCACTTTTGGCATTCTCGCTGGTTTCGGTTTGTCCCTATGCTTCGTGGCGGCCGTTGTCATCGTTGCTTACTACTTCGACAAGAAGAGGTCCTTTGCAACAGGCTTGTCCGTGTGCGGTAGCGGCATCGGGACGTTCATTTTCGCACCTGTCACGCAATACCTGCTCGCCGAGTACGGTTGGCGAGGAACGACCCTAATTTTGGCTGGTTTGTTCTTGAACCTAGCCGTGTGCGGGTGTCTGATGAGAGACCTCGAATGGACCACTACGAGAGCGAAAGCGAAAACCGAGGAGAGGAGGAAAATTCGCGAGAAAAAGAGAACCAGGGTACAAAGTTCCAGCGTCGATTCGATATCCGCCAACAGTTCGCTGAACACTCTAGCGATAATGGAGAATCTTCGCCTTCAAGAGGAGGAAGACGGAGAAAAATTGTTCTCCAGTCTGGTGAGCCTGCCAACTTTTGTTAAAAACGGGGAGAAGGTTCCCTTGGAGGTGCTGGAATTGTTGAGTACACGGAAAAACGTATACAACGTCTTGCTGCAAAATTATCCGAGCCTTCTAATATCGTCGAGAAGCTTCAGCGATTCCGGGGCACTTCACGAGCAGCTTAGCACACCGTCGGCGAGGTTCGTGCCCACGCCTAGCTCATTGTCGGAACTGAAGGATGGCGAGAACAAGGACAAGGTCTCGCCGAACGACGATCAGACTCTTCAGCAGCAAGCGGACGCCGCGTGGCGTTTGTGGTGGTTGAAAAAGATCAATCTCGATACCACTCTGAGAAGGTCCAGCACCCTCGAGCACACGAGAAGGCTACCCACTGCTTATCTGAAGGACATTAGAATGCATAGGCACAGTCTTACCTACCGAGGTGCCATGTTGAATATACACCGATACCGGCTAAGGGCCTCCAGTTGTCCTGATATTTATAGAAATTCGATGACCACTATCGCGAAGACAAAACTCGTTTGGTACGCCGGTCTCTGGGAGTTCTGGGACCTCGTCGTCGATATGCTCGACTTCTCGCACTTCGCCGACTCGCGTTTCTTGCTATTCGCCATCAGTAATTTTCTCTTGCACACGTGGTACGACGTACCTTACGTCTACCTCACGGACAACGCTATCGAGATGGGGTTTAGCCAGACCGATGCCTCCATCCTGATATCGGTGATCGGGATCTCCAATATGGGCGGCGAGGTAAGAAACAATTTCACGTATTATCTCCTTTACCGAACGTCGAATTGGTAATTCTTGTTTGAGAACTTTAACACCTTGACGTGTTGACGATTCGTAACGAATGGGAATAATTAGGTTTCAGTTGAGAGTAATTTGGAAGGAATATTTTTCTTGAATGTTATTGGATCAATCGTGATACCATATGAAAACGCGATAATACAAATAAATCTTCAAGGTTATTTAAAGGGTTACGCCACATTGCTCACCCGAATTTTTAGGCTTTTCCAAGAATTTTTATTGAAGTGATAACAAGATTTTGTTTACATTGAAGTACATTAATGTATTGCATAAGTATTCGACTAGAAAATCATTTTTTATTTTTCTCATTTTTTAAAACAAATGGCGGTTTGGCAGACAATTTAGTGGAGCGCCTGAAAAATAAATGATTTTGCGGTGGACACGATAACTTGAACCAAGTTCAAGTTAGAACAGTGAAGCGAAACTAATTAGTTTCCTTAGTACAAAAGCTAGTAAAATGCACAGCCGTTTAAAAAAATGTCATCGTACCAAAATAAGACATATAAAAACCTAAACTTGCGGTACTTAGAGTTGCATAAAAAATACAAATATTAATATAATAAAAAAAATATACGTATTTCGCTAGAGAAGTTTTCGTTACGCTGATGCGTTATATTTATTTTCTAAATGTCGCTGCTCATACAAGATAATATAGGATGCAATATTTTGTTTTTTAAGGCATTAGGTTTCTTTTATAACATTTCCGTGTATTGTTAACAGTTAAAAGTTTCGATATAAACATATTTTCTCATTGATAAATTAATCAATGGTACTAAAAGTGTAAGTATTGAATTTATTAACATTGAACATTTTATACAAATAATTGGACTCATAAATATATGTAAAAATTAAGAAAGAAGTCAAAAATCTCTCAGAATTGTGCAGGAAATCCGAAAAGTTTATGTACCTAATACTTCTGCCAATTTGATGAATTAGAATTATCTTATTCCCCGTGTTCAAATATTCTTAGGGGCAATAACGCTAAGTTAATAAGTTTGCTTAAAATTTTTGTCTTTTTACTCGAATTCTATCGATGGAAACGGCAATCGCGAAACTATAATATAACTGAAGATACGGTTACCTTAAAATCAAGCGATAGACACACGTATTGTGCTTCACGTTGCTTAACATTGGCTTGTCAATTTTCCGACATGTCGATAATTCCAAATAGCGATGTTCATTGTTGAACGAGTTCTCTTCTTCGATCCATTACTTTGTTCCTTTATGTGTTCCAATATTAGTTCGCTTCGCTGCTGTTTATCGGTCACCAAAGAGTGGTTACTTCCACTTGCTGGTTCACCGAGGCATAATTTCAGAAAAGGATGCTCGTCGGTGTAAATAAAATTTTTTAAAAATTTAAATACCAGAG
The DNA here is from genome assembly GCF_026283585.1 of Hylaeus volcanicus. Classification (NCBI taxonomy): domain Eukaryota; kingdom Metazoa; phylum Arthropoda; class Insecta; order Hymenoptera; family Colletidae; genus Hylaeus; species Hylaeus volcanicus. The sequence continues at coordinate 13,724,554 of NC_071976.1, forward strand.
CGGTTTATTCCCTAGTTCTATTATTATTTCAACGTATTTGAATTTACCGGTGCCATTATCCACCAATCGATATGTATCTTTCATCTAAAATTCCACGTTCTATAGAGTGACCCATTTGACTTAACCATAAATATTTCCGTTCATGATATGAAAAAATGTCTTAGAAGGAAAATTGTTTTTGTGAAAAATGCACCCTTAAATCCATAATTTCTTCAAATTTGATAAAACGTATTGATATCCACTTCCAAAAGTAATTTATTACTTTTTATCAATAATTGATTTAATTATATTCTATATATATATCTGAATTATTTGATTGAATTTATTGATATCAATTTTGAAAGATTTTTCACTTCATTTCTTAATTTTTATGTATATTTATGATTTCAATTATTTTTATAAAAATGTTAAATAAATTCAACACATATAAATATAAATAAGCATACCAAATTTCAAAAGCTTATGTCAAGTACTTTGGCTTGAAAAAGATCATGAAAATTGTTTCGAAAGTGGTCAAAAACGACTACCCCTTTAAAGTAACTTAAAATTTGCGAAATTTAAGATCTTGTAATTTAACTAAGACACGCCAAATGTGGAGCATTCTTTTCATAAATAACGAACAGATCGATGACACATATAAGATTGATGACTTCGTTAAATCGGGAACCTTCCTAAATGTTCTTATTACGTCAAGCTCGTCTTAGGTCACTCAATGACGCAATACAACAGATCCATTCACCCTCCTTGATCTCATTTGATTGTAAACTCCCTTTGACCCTGAATTTACGTCACGCAAGGGTTATCCGAGGGATGCGGTGGTGAGGTTAACATGGAAATAATGCTTGGAAAATTGATCCCTCCGCTATTGATTCCTCAGGAACTACACCTTCGGCCTCATCTGATCTTGGTAGTTAAAATGCAATGTGTCGTGCATATTGTAATAGTTCTTATGTATTTATCATTAGTGGTAATATCTAAACTAATTTTATTAATTATTAGAAAGAAGTAATGAATAAAAGATGGAATGAAGGAATAAAGATGCTCTATCCTTTTTTTACCAACTGGAAATTTAAGGCTTTATATTACAATAAATGACCACGTATTATAGGTCGATGAATTTGGCTAAGCAAATGCTATTATAGATATAGATATGTAGGGTTCCATTTTAAAAAATTAATTTGTTTTTCAAATTTGACCCATTACACTGTAATCACAACAAAATTATTTATAATATATAATTAGTCTATTTTGACCAAATAACTTTTGTAAAAACATGTTTTTGATATTTTTACCCACACATGAAATATTTAACCATTTCATAACGAAGTACTTTGTATGTATAATTAACCCCAGCAAACAGCTCTTCTATGGAATCAATGGTTTTCGAAACAAAAATTGTTAAATATAGCTATAAATTTTACGCGTCCAAGGTAGTTTCTCCCCTTAATTCAATTCGAGATACCACCAAGCGTTTAAAAATTAAAAGGTAACTGCATGCTTATTTTTCAGATTCTACTTGGCTGGGCAGGTGACAGAGCATGGGTGAACGCATCCGTTGTGTACGCAGTTTGTATGGCTTTTTGCGGTGCGGTTACAGCTTTAATACCTATGGTGGTCAGCAGTTATTACACTTTGTGCGCGATATCTGGTGCTTTTGGATTATTCATTGGAGCCAACTACAGTCTCACCAGCATCATCCTCGTCGATTTAATCACTTTGGATAGGTTCACGAACGCGTACGGACTGCTGCTTTTGGTTCAGGGTGTTGCCAATCTCATGGGCCCCCCGTTAGCTGGTAAGAGTGAAATGAATTCGCTGATATTTTCAACCAACTCGTAATTATGCACATAGTGAACGCAAACTATCAATTCATTAACGGAACTCGTTTATCAAGGTAGACTCCCACTCTAGAACATTGTAAAAAGACGTTTCTTTTTGAATTGTTGGAATATTTTTGATAGCAACTATTTCAGAGCTTGCAAGATTCGCAAATTAATGGAAAGGACGTGAAGAACATTTGAAGACCTTTAAATTGTTTTTTCAATGGAACGTTACAAATTATTTTTTAATTACTTTTTAATAGGGAGTTTTGAAACTTTAAATATTTTTTAAATATTTGTAATTTGTTGTATTTCGATACACCAATCTATGATTAAATGTTAAAATACGAACTTTTATACGAACTTACCACCTATTTTTCATTAATTTGTGAATTTTCCACGAATATCGAAGTAGTCGGAAACTTTTCATCGACGGAGTATCTTCTTTTCTTAAAGAATTATATATTTATAGACGAAATATGTTGTCCGAACTACTTGGATAAAAAAACACGCTGTCTTACCGTCCTCATTTTCCATATTCTATTTATAAAACCTTAAGTTTGTGTAAACAGGATAAATCAACTTATTTTTAACGTTTAGTGTATGAGACCCTCCTAATCTTTTCTTAGGTGAACTATGATTAGAAGAATTGGCCGTTCAAGGTCGCTTTCCTAACTGCCAATCACATCAGATACGATTGCTATACATATAGGGCGGGGCACTTAAGACAGGTCACCTGGGTGACTCGTTTATTTTTAGAGATAGAAAGGAGTGATTGACACAGAAATTGCTTGGTTTCGTGGTGAGTCTAGCATAGTAATGCTTGTTAATTCTAGATGGTAACTTCAAGGGTATTTCAAAAAAGTTAAATTGTTTTCCAGTGGAAAGATACATTTTTTTGTTTAATTTGCTTCTAATAGGAAATTGAATCTTAAGTCGAAAGTCATGCAAGGTCACCAAAGAACAATTATAAAGAAAAATATTTCGTTCCAAGAGACAAATGTTAGAGACGAAATGTTACGTCTTTACATTCTTGCCCCAATCATTTTTTATTCTATTTTTAAATATAAACGACAGGTTTAGGTGATCATATTATCTCATGTCATTGTTGCCTAGCACCACAAGCTCCGTGGCTCAAGGGATTTCCTCAACTTTATTTATTACTGTAGTACAGTGACGTTAACTTGTGTTACTTCACAGGGGAAACTCGAATAATTTCATATTATGGTCTATTCCTACATTGCTCACATGGAATCAAGTTTACCTGTACATAATTTTTTTTTTAGTAATATCTCAAAAATAGAAATAAAAATTTCTTAGTGTCACGAAATTATTCAAGTTACCCTTATGTGAGCTGCTCATGGAAATTTAACATGATATGCAAAGGGGAACAAAGTAAGAAAGCCGCATAAGGGGCTCCACAAGTGGACTGTCTTACGCTGTCAGCTTGTCTCTCTGTTTGAGAGATGAAGAGCTTGTATACATACAATATATCTGTGAGTTTGCGCGAAGATACGGTAAATCAGCGGTTTGCAAACTTATTAAAGGGCGTGCTCCAAAAAAAAAGAGTTTCTGCATTCGAAGTATACACATCAAAACATTTGTTTGATCCTTTGACTCGTTAAACATTCAAAATTATTTAGAGGCAATTTCTGGTGAAATTAAGTGCCTGCAAAACTGTCCTATTAATAAATAATTTATTCATACTTATAACTCTCTATATTGCAAATATATAAAGAATTCTTCATGTTATCCATATCTTTCTTCGTTCAAAGTTTGAAAAACACTGGGATAGATAGAAGAGTAGACAAACGTTGTGGGGGAATAACTCGTCAATGGCCTTAATACATTTTTTATTTCCTTCACTTTCTACAAAATCTGCTGGATCTCCTAAATTTCTAATCATGATGAAGATCTATGTAGACGATTACTTAGGGGATATAAATCTAATTTGAAGACAAAAAATAGTCTGCTACAAACTAGTATTTAAATTTACTCAAACATTTCGACCTCACAGTTCGAGTTTTTTTTAAAAGATTGCGTTGATTTCATTTTACTAGAGACTTTTTGAAAAGATTACGTTGACTTCTTTTTACTTTCTTTTTACTATTATTCACTACTTCTTCTTTTAAATGACTTTTCTTTGTCTTTGCTTCATTAGACTGCGGATATTAAATGAAGATACAAAGATGTACAAGGATGTGAACAAATGCATAAATATATAAAATATAAAATATAAATACACGTTACAACATTTAGAAAAAACATCATATTTTCACTTAAGTTTCTGTTCCTCCATTTATGTATATAAAAATATGAATTCTAATAAACGTTCGAAGTCTATTTATCTAGAGACGCAGGTAGCGTCTCGACACCCAAGTACATGAAAAAATAGCCTCCCCGTATGTGCCTGGCGCTAGCGCTACCGCGTATCTTTTCCTCGAGAAAACGCGATTCCAACCTAACCCGAAACTTCTGACATTAATATGTCCTCACGCTTGCTGTATTTTCTAAATCTAAAGGCATTTTTCTTATGCAAATCGCACATAAGCTTTTGTAATATGGCTGTCACTCATGCCGCTCGTTCATTTCTAACCTGTAACTGTCAGTTTGGATTTGTGACATTTTGGTTTCTTGCAACAAGACTTTCTGACATGCATTGTGCGTACTTTTGAAAACTTAAAGGACTGAAACTGGAATTATAATACAATAAATTGTGCGTTACCAATAGTGGATCTCTTTGTACATTTTCCCACTTTATTATTAACATTTAAATTTGTTACAACAAGATTTTCTGCCACGCGTTGTGTATACTTATGAATTTTATTCCAATACAATACATTGTGCGGTACACATAGTGGATCTCTTTCTTTATTTCTCATTTCATGTTGAACATTTCAATTTCTAGCAACAAGATATTTTGCGATGCGTTGTGTGTACTTTGGAAACATAAAAGACTGAAACTGGTATTATAATATAACAAATTGTGCGTTAGAAATAGTGGCCCTCTTTTTCCATTTCATACTTCATTTTTAACATTTAAATTTGTTACAACAAGACTTTCTGCCATGCGTTATGTGTGCTTTTGAAAACTTAAGGGACTGAATCTGGTATTGTAATATAATAAATTGTGTAAATTATTTGTAAATAACACACACAAACCTTATTTTACTTGCAAATTAATGTAGAACTTAAAATAAAACTACATTTGTCTTTTATTACACTAAGCATAGAGTCTACAATATACATAATGTGTCTGAAGCCAGATATAGGAAAGACACCAGCTTCAGTCCTTTAAGTTTCCAAAAGCATACAGAATGCATGGCAGGATGTCTCACTGCAAGAAATTTAAATGTTAAAGATGAAGCGAGAAATGAAAAAAAGAAATCAACTGTTTGTAACGCATAATTTATTGTATTAGAATAAAGTTCAGAAGTACGCAGACCGCGTGGCAGAAAGTCTTGTTACAAGAAATTCGAATGTTAAAGATGAAGCGAGAAATGAAAAAAGAAATCCACTATTTGTAACGCACAATTTATCGTATTGCAATATCAGTTTCAGTCGTTAGAATTTTCAAAAGTACACACAATGCATGGCAGAAAGTTTTGTTGCAAGAAATTTAAATAATGAGAAAATGAACAGAGATCCACTATTTGTAACACATAATTTATTGTATTACAATAATATAGAAAAAGAGAGCTCAGACTTAGTCCTTTAATTTCTCAAAAGCACCCACGACACATGACAGAAAGTCTTGTTGCATTTAAATGTTACTGATAAAGTGATTACATTTTTTCTTTAATAAATTTCTTGCAATGAGATTTCCTGCAATACGTTCCGCGTACATTTGAAACCTTAAAGGATTCAAACTGGTCTCCCATTTTCTATTATTTGAAGTCATTCACTATAGAAATTATCTATGTAAAAAGAAGTGAGATCCCCATAAAAAACTTAAAAGAAGTAAAAAAATTACGCCAAGTACATGAAAAAGTGAAGGACTTAAAGAGTAAATATAAAAAAATAGAAGATCCCCTTAAAAAAATTCAAGAAAGTAGAAAAAGAAGTGAAATCGAAATGAGCAGCCAGTACATGAAGGTCCTTTCCAGTAAAGTGCAAGGTGACACTGTGTAACATAATATCAAATTCGGTGCTTTCCAACTATGCGCAGCTAAAATGCTGTGTTCAACAGTGCAAACATTCAGACCCTAATGACAACTCATGTAAACTGACTGCTACGTACTTTGACAGTGAAATGAAGAAGCTAAATAGTGTATCAACCACAAACTGAGACTGTTTAAAAATTTGCCTAGATGTCCGTGGTCTGGAAGTCAAATGCTTGGCGTGGCCTGGCAAAGCATTCTCAGATCATCAATACCCATTCTTTCTCTGTCGCAGACTTTCACACAATTTGTCAATTTAAAACGCTGACAATATGAGTACATTTCCATTATTTTACATTTTAAAATAATGCTTATTCATCAAAACCTTGACCTTGCCTGGCCGTTGTCAAAGTTTTAAATTGAAAGTCTGTGTCTAATTATGTGAAAGACTGCGACAGAGAAAGAATGGGTATTGATGATCTGAGAATGCTTTGCCAGGCCACGCCAAGCATTTGACTTCCAGACCATGGACATCTAGGCAAATGTCTAAACAGTCTCAGTTTGTGGTTGATACACTATTTAGCTTCTTCATTTCACTGTCAAAGTACGTAGCAGTCAGTTTACATGAGTTGTCATTAGGGTCTGAATGTTTGCACTGTTGAACACAGCATTTTAGCTGCGCATAGTTGGAAAGCACCGAATTTGATATTATGTTACACAGTGTCACCTTGCACTTTACTGGAAAGGACCTTCATGTACTGGCTGCTCATTTCGATTTCACTTCTTTTTCTACTTTCTTGAATTTTTTTAAGGGGATCTTCTATTTTTTTATATTTACTCTTTAAGTCCTTCACTTTTTCATGTACTTGGCGTAATTTTTTTACTTCTTTTAAGTTTTTTATGGGGATCTCACTTCTTTTTACATAGATAATTTCTATAGTGAATGACTTCAAATAATAGAAAATGGGAGACCAGTTTGAATCCTTTAAGGTTTCAAATGTACGCGGAACGTATTGCAGGAAATCTCATTGCAAGAAATTTATTAAAGAAAAAATGTAATCACTTTATCAGTAACATTTAAATGCAACAAGACTTTCTGTCATGTGTCGTGGGTGCTTTTGAGAAATTAAAGGACTAAGTCTGAGCTCTCTTTTTCTATATTATTGTAATACAATAAATTATGTGTTACAAATAGTGGATCTCTGTTCATTTTCTCATTATTTAAATTTCTTGCAACAAAACTTTCTGCCATGCATTGTGTGTACTTTTGAAAATTCTAACGACTGAAACTGATATTGCAATACGATAAATTGTGCGTTACAAATAGTGGATTTCTTTTTTCATTTCTCGCTTCATCTTTAACATTCGAATTTCTTGTAACAAGACTTTCTGCCACGCGGTCTGCGTACTTCTGAACTTTATTCTAATACAATAAATTATGCGTTACAAACAGTTGATTTCTTTTTTTCATTTCTCGCTTCATCTTTAACATTTAAATTTCTTGCAGTGAGACATCCTGCCATGCATTCTGTATGCTTTTGGAAACTTAAAGGACTGAAGCTGGTGTCTTTCCTATATCTGGCTTCAGACACATTATGTATATTGTAGACTCTATGCTTAGTGTAATAAAAGACAAATGTAGTTTTATTTTAAGTTCTACATTAATTTGCAAGTAAAATAAGGTTTGTGTGTGTTATTTACAAATAATTTACACAATTTATTATATTACAATACCAGATTCAGTCCCTTAAGTTTTCAAAAGCACACATAACGCATGGCAGAAAGTCTTGTTGTAACAAATTTAAATGTTCAACATGAAATGAGAAATAAAGAAAGAGATTAGAGCTGTCGGAAAGACCGAATATTCAAGCGGCTTTCAAGCCGAGTCAAACTGGGACCCGATTTCCAACCCGAGTCGAGTACTTGAAAAAACCGAGTAGCTTGAAAGATTCAAGCTACCCGAAGAAACCAAGTACCTTGAATTTTTCAAGCTACCCGAATAGAACCGAGCGGTCCGAAAAAACCAAGCGACCCGAAAGAACCGGGCAACTCGAATGATTTCAAGGTTTTCCGAGTACACATGTTAGTCCGCCGCCAGGCAACAATGGTATCATAAGAGGGACGTAGCAAACTAGACTCAAAGAAGGTCGACCATCATTTTCCGTATTTCTTATCGGATCTTAACGGATGTATTACCAATCGATTCCTTATGTTATCCCGATGAGAATGGTACCAGACAGGATACAATTCGGATTATTTAGAAGGAAATTATACGGAAAAAATGATTTGCACGCTTTTTGTCTATCTTCGTTAAAAATAGTCCGATTTACATAGTGTTTAGCAGCGTTTTCATCAGGAAAACGTAAGGAATCCATCGACGTTACTCCCGTAATAATACGATGCATATGAAGTGAAATCAAGTGATCACTGAAAGCCATAAACCAAGGGTTGAACCATCCAAAGCGCACGTGTGCCGATTTTAACTCACGACGGACCTCAAAGGGTCCGAGCATTAAAGTGTAAAATGTTTGTCATGGTATGTTCATTTTTTGTTGTGTTTTATAAAATTTAAAGAAATAAATTGCACTACTGAATTCCTGATGTTATACTGATGAAAATGGTACCAAACACGATATAATATCGATTAATTTTAATTATTCGTGTAATGTAAATTCTACAGACCACGATGTTACACAGTAGAAAAATCTTTTTCCAATTCTACGCTTGTCTTGTTAATAATTAAAATTAATCGATATTATATCGTGTTTGGATAATGGATCGTAACACGGATCCATTAATTACCCGTGTACCTGGGTATTTCGATACACGTGAAGTAGGAATCTCTACTGATAACATATCACGAGCAGTATGTATAGCTGTACTACTATAAGCGTCGCTAGTATTGAAAGGGTTCAACTAAGGAAAGGAATCTGACAACATAGATGTGGCAGTCGGCGTTCATTGATATTCTGTGGTATCTTTTAAGAATTACACAGGTCTGCGAAATTGTATCAAGACTTTTTATTCAAAAAAGTATAGAAGATTTTTATTTTAAATTTTACACACACTTTCTATTATTATCTTTTCTATACATATATAAGAATGAAGCCCTTGCTGATTACAATCAACGCCTAGGCTAAACCCTTAAACATAGAAAGCTTTCCTTTATGATGTGTACAAGGAATAAGAAAGCCCTAAGGGGGTAAAAAAGGGTTGCGATATTAGTATTCTACGCGGGTGAAACCGCGAGGCACAGCTACTTTTAGTATAATGTACCAATTTGTATAGAAAGATTTTCTGGCTCCTTTTAAGAAATGCACTAATCTGCGAAATTCCCTCAAAATTTAAGGATGAAATTGTTTCCAAAAAAGTTAACACACTTTTGTTACAATTTTAGTATGATATACCAATTTTGATGGATAGATTCTCCGAAGACTATAAATGTTAGTAGTATAAATGTTGTAGATTGAAATAATAAATTCTGTAGCAATACCACGCTCAAGACTATAACTTTACGAATCCAGTGATTTCCTTCTCAAAATTTGAAACAAAATTCTTGAAATCTGCATTTTTCAAGAAATGGACGAAAAGAAATCAGTTCGTAAAAGAGATTGACGATGTCGTGCGCCCTTAAAATGATTTCGTTGGGCAAGAGAGTCGACGTGAGATGATTCGGTCAATTTTATTATACGTATGCATATTACTTAATTTAATTACGAGGAAATTGTATTTCACACTATTACGTGTCATAAGTCGGAGATGGATATAGGCGTTCATCCGTGTTCGACTTATTATACGTAATACACATGCTTAATGACGTTAGTGTTCGTCAAAGGTCGGGAGGTAGCAGGATCAATTATCAGTGCACTCCCCACGGCAACTCGAAACCTCTATGAATTATACGATCATACATAGCATAGCTTTGAAGTTACATGGTTCGAGTAAGTCGACGTTTAATTAATAAATCTCGAGTTCTATTATCGCAAGACTAACAAAATTCTGGTAAAGCGAAGTTCTAGTTTGAATGAATGAAAAATCTCTTTTTGTCTGATAGTCACCGCTTTCTTATTTATTTAAATAATTCTAATACAAATGACATCCATATACAGTCGAATTAAAAATCATTTCCTTAATGAGTGATTTCGATATCTGTCGCTTATTTTTTTTTAAGCCTACGATTCAATGTCCCCAAAAATTAGTATACCTTTCACTTTTGTTCAATGTTAAGTATACGTATGTATACTTTAATCATGACTCTAAAATTAAATTTCACGTAATAATTTATTTCCTGAACTAAAGGTGACCCAATTCATCACTCGATAAAACAAAACTCTGTTTTACGACCATACTCTTTCTTTTCTAGGTCAAACAATAGATCCTTTTTTATATTCTTGTTACTTAAATTAAGATCTCTAAAATATTTATACCAAATTATTTTTATGTACATAAGATACTTAAAGATGTTTTAAAAAGTATTGTTTTTTCGCATCACTAAAAGTATACTAGCCGTAAAAAAAAACGGGACACTATTTTAAAACATCATAACTCCGAGAGTTTTCAACCGATCTTCGGGAAACTTCGTGAGGTTTAGTTTTGAAGTGTCCTCTGGGTGTGTGCAAAGTTGCATTGACGAGGGTTGATAAGAAAGGGTTAATTCACCCCCCTAAAGGGGTAATGCAGAAAAACGGCACTTCAGAAGGGTCCAGGGACGACGGAAGGTGGTGAAAAAATCAAAAAAACCTTTGGGGCGACTCTGTTTGATGCCCCCTACAAAATGCACCCCTTGAAATCGCTCTCGGACAAACCCACCCCTCACAACACCTCACCCCCCCTAAAATCCACAATTTTTGGACGACAGTCTCGATTTTGGGCTCAATGCATTCTCTGGACTCCCCTGATCCAGAAAATGCTATCGCTCATACCGTGCACCCCATAGGCACCCTTTGGGGGGGGGGGGGGGAACAGCTCGCAAATTTTCAACCCCCTTCGTAATGGAGCACTTCCACACATCGGAGGGCGATGAAATTCACCCTGTTTGTTCTCGATACGTTAAGGATGAATGCCGAAAAGGTCCCGTTTCGAAAACTGCCACCAGAGCTGAAGGGAGAGGGGCAGAGGTAGCGGTGGTTCACCCCCAAGTGTATGGGTTGGAACGTTGTTTTGTTGCGTGGATCACATGTCCAACAGTCCAGGGCATCGGTGCGACACAGTTTTCATATCTTTTTCCCGCGTGAATGGAAATAAAATTCGAAAATGTCGATATTTTTAAAAACTCGCTTCCAACTTCAGGCCCATCTGCAGAGTGAACGAGTAACCCTCCGTTCGCGGATTCGGACGCGCGAATGCTTTATTAACAGATCCCCAAAAAATCAGATTTTTTTAATCCCGCTTTCGTTGTCAAATCGGCGCAACTTTGAAAGAGTAGTAAATGGGCCGTCCAAAAATTGTGGATTTTAGGGGGGTGGGTTTGTCCGAGAGCGATTTCAAGGGGTGCATTTTGTAGGGGGCATCAAACAGAGTCGCCCCAAAGGTTTTTTTGATTTTTTCACCACCTTCCGTCGTCCCTGGACCCTTCTGAAGTGCCGTTTTTCTGCATTACCCCTTTAGGGGGGTGAATTAACCCTTTCTCATCAACCCTCGTCAATGCAACTTTGCACACACCCAGAGGACACTTCAAAACCAAACCCATGAAGTTTCCTGAAGATCGGTTGAAAACTCTCGGAGTTATGACGTTTTAAAATAGTTTCCCGTTTTTTTTTACGGTTAGTGTATTATATAAATTGTGTGAAGAAATTGAAGACATAAGTTTAAAGTGCCGCCATTTTTCATGTTTTCTTTTATTACCTTTTTCCTAATTCACACTATAACCACGTTCATAACGATTAAAACAAAATCACTTTTCATTGGTTCAGCATCATTAGGACGGATTCATATATTTGTTGAATCGTTTCGTTTGGAATGACCTGGAATATTGTTTGTAACTTCGAAACAGATTAATCAGGACGACTGTAAATTCAATAGAATCTTGTTTATATGTGTACGAATAAACGTCCCAAACTTCAAAAGAGTATACCAAGTACTTTGGCCTTTAAAAAAAAGTAGAGTATCCTCTTAATATTCTGGATCGGTTCCATTTAACATGACGTAAATTACTGTACGTAACTTCGAAAGAAATTGAGCAGCACAAGTGTAAATTTAACAAAGTCTTATACATACATGTACAAATAAACGTTCCAAATTTCAAAAGTTTACGTCAAGTGCAAAAAAAATCACAAAATTAGCCTAAAGAAAGAAATATTCCTTTAACACCACTTTTTGTGGAGCTAGTAACACGTCATATTGCGAACGTATTTCGATTGTTTCAGGTTGGCTGTACGATATCACGGGGACGTACGATTTGTCGTTTTACTTGGCCGGTTTGTTCATTGCGTTAAGCGGAGTGCTGCTGCTGGCGATGCCTTTAATTAATCTATACCGAAGATGCGTGAATGGATCGAAGAAAGAAGAGACCGATAATGATTTTTCAAACGTGAACAGCGTTTAAATTAGCCGAGGCTTGCCGATCCTTTCAAGGGAGGAAAAATGTCGCCGACACGCCCGATTGTGTATTATTCAACGGAATTTATGGAAATAATATTTCCACCCAAGGAATTGCAATTCACCGATGTATAATTAATTTTTCGAATTATCGCAACGGCACCCTTTTTCCTCGAGTCGCTCCGAAACAATTACGTGTTTTTACATTTAATTAAACGTTCCTGATTCCTTCTTAGAGTAGGAGAGTATGTACACGTGCGGGATAACAAAGGGATTCGACACGTGAAGTAACTGACCAACAAAAAAAACGCAATGTCTTTGTACATCCTTAATCTTATCGTTAAAGGGTATTTTTATTTCGAAATGTGAATCTTAAGATTTTCACAAAAATTGGTAAAAAGAAACAACTACTACCGTTTATAATGTAGACGCGAGTATCAGTTGTTAACAATGATATCAACCGCGATGAAAAATCTCATTGCAACCGACCCATGAAAAAAAACTTATGCTTGCGCGTAAATTCAGCAAAGTCACTACCATATCGTATTACGTTTAATCAATGGTCATACTATAACGTTAAACAAGACTTTTAACAAGAATCGGTTAATATTACCAAATTTTCAAACACAATACAGAGATTTGCGATTAGTTATTATTAGAATATAATGTACAAATTAAGACAACACGATGCTCGATGATAGCAATGGGTCGAACGATCTACGAATACATGGTGAACGACTTTCGTTTATATCTTCAATCATTAACAATTGAAAACAGTTTGAATCTCAGGATAATTGTGAACGATAAAAATGATAAGTCGATGAATGTTCAGCCAAAGTTTTTTCTTTCCACATAGAATAAATTATGTTGTTTTGTATCATTCTTCGATATACTTTTTCTTTTCTTCTTTTTAATTAAAAATGTTCCTTTCAGCGTGAATTTATTCACTCGGTTACGCGTAACATCTGACAGGTTATTTGAAAATAACGCCAAAGATATTACTATAATTATGTGTTATTGAGATATTTGTTGAAGTACAACTTCAATTATGGATTCGTAATTAAATACTTTCAGCCTTCTAATAATTTTACTATTAATTAAATCTAAACAACGAGAGTGCGCATTGTCGTCTTTGTATTAGTTAAAACGAGCGTTTTTGTATTAGTTTTGGGTCAAACAAAGACAAAAAGTGAGATTAATCGAATAACGAGCCAACCGTGCTCGATTAGCCGTTTCAATATAGTTTTCCCCCTATTCTCTTATAATTAATGCGCGTTCGTGCATGCAACGTTTTACAAAACATGTATGTAAATAGGCGTATGTGTATATATAATATAGCTTTTCTGTGATGATGAACCTGGATTTTACGAACTATTCTAGCTACAAATAGATTAACATCTCCGTTTACATAGCGCGTGCGTACGTGCGTGTACGTTTATTGTAACAAACACATCTTTAGTTTATTTGCACCCGCTATTATGTTCGTCGTAAGTGGCACGGAGCAATATAATATAATATACTAACATATAGTATCATTGTAATTGACATTCTTCCTCGATCGTCGCATTTTATCTATTAAAACAGTGATGTTCACAACATTATAAAAAGAGAACGAATTTTTTTTGCGTTACTTTAGTGGTTAAACAGACAGTAATAATTAAATAAATCGAATTTGAAATTTATAAAGAAATAGAACGAAATAATTGAAAATTTTCTCGAGAAATACTATTTTCTAATAATGTTCGCGCATTTAAAGATTTGCTTTCAAGATTTTCAGCTAGGATACGAATATAACTTCACGAGGCCTTTTTACAAGAAAAATTTTAAAATAGTTTCTTCTAGAAACGGGAAATTCCATTGTTCGTAAGGAATAACCTATACATATACGAATTGCCGTTTATCTCGTATTTCGATATATACAGTTATTGGCACTTTTTTGCCATTCTGTAATTTGTTCTTTCATCGTGGCGCGCTAAATTCTTCTACGGTGCGTCTTCCCGCGTTATGGTAACATGATTTTGTGAGATTCGCGACCTTATAGGTGTCTACGAAACGTACGCAATATTTTATTATGGAAATAAAAACAAAATAAAAAAATTGCATTTCAAAATATACGAAATGAAGCCGATCGACCGAGGTGGTAGATGGACTTTCGCCAGTAGCACAAGTAATTGTTAAGGTGAGCAAGCGTGTTAAACTTATGTTTAACATACACAGCCTTGTCTATTTCTTTACGTACATTAGTTAAAACACCTGAAAAGGCGTGTCTCTAAGTAACTAAAGTTTTTCAGATTTTAACTATTGCTTATAATTTAATAAATTACCAAGACTAAGTATTAAATTCCTCTCTTGAAGACTCCTCTCATTGGCTGTTATTCAGTCATTAGAATGTTCTCATTATCTCTTTATTAATAAGATATCCTATTACCCATTGTCGATAACCTCGAAACAATCGCTTGAACGTTTAAAAGTGGCTTAAAGTCTACGCGGAGACAAGAAACAAAGACAAAGATGAAAATTCAGTTCACGGTAAGATAAAAATACGTTAGGATTTTTTCACACTGTATAAAACAGGGAGATCTGGACAGAACCGTTCTTTTAGATTTTACATATTTACAACTAAGAAAGCATACTACAATTGTTGCTTGCAATGTGGTCCAAAAATGAGCGATCCTTGTTATCGTTCGTTATCTGGACTCTCGTGAGCAGTTTTCGCAACGATATATTATATATCATAATATAATAAAATTATGTAGTATATGTAATATATATATATATATATATATATGATATATAATATATATAATGATATAATCATAAGTATAGTAATTGATAATAATAAAATTATGTAAATTTGGTTTTTTTCGAAGTTTTATTTCCATTTAGTCATTCAAATATCTTGAAATGATTAGTATTAAGAAAAATAATTCGTTTATTTCTTATTCGCATATACATGAGTGCGACTGCAATAAGAACGTTAACGATAATAATAACTAAACTGGTTGTATGTAAACAAAATTAATTTAGTGCGCACGATTGTCCAGCTGAAAGAACGATTTTGATACAGTTACAGACAAGTTGTTCCATTGTAAATGGAACACGGAGACTTATGTTAAGACTCCTTTTTAGACTTTAGAACGTCCGTTTTTTGAATTGTATACATGTGTACATATGTACACGGCTACACGTACACAAGCACACATACATACATACACATTCACGTATAAACGTATACTATTCATACCTACAGAAGTATAAAAGTCTTATTTCAACAAAAATAAAGATTAAACTATAACTGTGGGTTATTTCTTTTTTTTCCAGATCCTACCGCAGTTCTGACGCAAATTTGTAACAATTTTGGGTAATATTGATAAGAATGAATGGATAAGTTATATTAAAAAGAGGTCGTTATTTAATCAGTATCGGATTGTTTGGTTTACATTAACAGAAAAAAATTTCCTGTTTATAATTTGTTTATCACTCAAGTTTACAGATTGCAGGTGCTTAAAAATCATTTTCATTTTATTCATCTTCTGGTTTGCAGGTGAAACGGTTAGTAGTGTTTATCAGCAGTAGATTAAGTAAGATTTTGATCTCCTTAAATTTTGTACCATTTCTTAATAAAATATTATTTGAAAAGTCATGGTTTGTATATACAGCTTAAGAAGCAACGTTATATAATTCGATTGTTTATGGGATTGTTATGGTATTCATGCAAATTTAGCATAAGTAAACAATTCAAATATATTAGATATAGACGTGAAACCATTATAAAGAATATCATATTCACTTTAGACGTTTACATTTTGAAATTACTCGCAATGTTTATTTAAACAGATTTACGATAGATTTTTAACACCTTACCGATCGATAGCTTATTACCGGCTTTGCCATGCCAAGTTTATCTGTTATTGATAGTATTGCATCGTATGCTCCCATTATTATATGAATTAAGAAAACGATACTGATAGATAAAATAAATATATATAATCGTATAATACTAATGTTATCAAAATGAAAATTCTTATGAAATTTAATTATATTTCAAAATGCTATCACTCGATGTAAAGTGTTAAGATAGATTTGCATTTACATATAAACAAACAACAGTTACATGTGTCTAATCGATCTCTGCATACCGAGTGCCTTTATTGTAACATGTACGAAAAACAACATTTTGACAACATTATAATGTTACTATAATGATACTATAGTATCTTACAATATTGATTTTATCTATTAAAATCGTTTGCGATTAATATTTACATAATTTTAATAATTCGTAGAATGACGGGCTGACCATACAATACTATCTCAGGAATAAATGACAAAATATTGGTTGAAGTGACAAAAATGCCGATAAGCTACTAGTTGGTAAAATATTGAGTCCTTTTAAATAAACATTGCGAACATTTTCAAAACGTAAACATTTAAAGAGATTACGACAGTCTTTTTAATGGTTGATAACATAGTGCCTCATACTAGCAAATTTCATAAGTTATTAGCAGTTGGAGGTTTAATTTAATAAACGGATCGAGCCACTGTGTGTAAACGATCGAAGAAATGACTTGCGCCCTCTTTTCAGTCGCAGGTGTACTCGGTGAGGCTTTCCATTGTAACGTGAGCGGCACGGCAGCGCCTAACGCTTCTCTATTTCAGTACACGGGGCGCGTTCAATCGAAGTGGTTGTGCACAAGCAATAAAGGAAAAGCTCGCATTTTGTGACAACATTGACCGTCGACGGTAGTGGATATCGATCGAGGGGAATCGTACACGTCTGAGAGCCGACCGAAGGAATCCCGTTCCAGTAAATCTTTTAGTGAATTTAACGATTCTTCAAAGCCTATCTTTGTAGGCGACGAAAACACCGCGGAAGGGCTGGGAACATCCCTCGTGGGTAAGTTGACAGCTCGGCAATTTTCGTACACGGGCCGAGTCTCTGTTCGTTTGTTTTCATTAATAATTAGCATCGCAGCTAAAAAGTGTGAACGAATGGAAAACTTTTTTGTCGGCTTTAGAGTTTCATTATAAATTCCATTATATGGAATAGTATATGATAGTATATGTATAATATTATTTCGTTATATTATAGTACATACTATTTCTAACATACGTTTTCTCATTTTTGTGGAAAGGTAATATAATTATAACACATTGAAAGGGAGAAGGGCGTGAAAATGCTCATTCTTTTCATCAGTTTAAACGAAACTAGCAATGAGTAAATTTCCGAATATTTCGCAACAATTTACTACTTTATTATACCACTAAAAGTATCGTAATTTTAATTTTGAATATTCCATACACGTTTGAAATAATTCGATAAAAAATTCTTGTGAAAGGGGAAAGGTTTGAACCATGTACGCATGTGTGTGGTAACATTTTCCATTATATTTACTACAATGGCGTATACATACAAACAAGTACGTCGATAGTATATAGTAAACCGAATGACTGCTTAAATCGACTACTATATAATAACTATAGTTATTAGAATTTTTGAAAGCAAAGATTTCAGAGCTACTGAAGCTATAATAATACCATTTTTAACAGTTATCCATCAATGTTTCAGAAATGCCTTACGCGAGAAAATTTCGAAAATATTTGTCAGAAATATTTATTAAGACAAATCATTTTTAAATTACGACAAAACTCAGATAATTGTTTCGTATTTTAGAACATTTTTTTTTTATAGTAATAGAAAACACAACGAATGTGAAGAAGCCCGCAGCATAGGGTTAAAATACTTTATTAGTATAAGTATTTTAAATTAACTGATTTATTTGAAGTTCTCTTAAAATATGCGCGTTTTTACTTACAACATTTTTAAATATTCTTTCATTTATTCATAAAATCTAGATGAATAGACTTGTCAATAAACTTTAATCTGAAAAGGGTGAAAATTCGAAATCTGAATATCTAATTATATAATAAAATTGATTTAATGATCACACTGGGTGGTTCTATAGAAATAGATCACCTTGACATTTCTGTTATTTTAGATAATAAGAACAAGAGTTATTTAGAAGTGTTGTAATATTTTAAGGGGAATATTATAATACGATGTAATTATTTTTTTATGGCTACTTTCTTATTTACATCATAAATAGAATGTCTATATTTTGAAGGAGAAAACGGTAGAGTAATACATTTTTATCATAATAGTATTCAAACATACCAATCCAAAGAGTAATAGTTGCGAGGTATCCTAATGTTATAGTGTACACAAAAAATACACAATTTTCAAGGTTGTTTTACAAGCTATATTTTTCGTTATATTTTCTATATATTTGTACAAAATTTGTATTTGTAATTATTTATAGTGACCACCACTTCCGTCTCAAACAAGCTATTTTCTGTTTTATTTCTTCGTAACGTTAATTATGTTCGACCTTCGCATAGGTTTTCTTTTACCAAGAGGGGTTATCTAAAAATATTTTTGTTAACACTGTAGCGTTTTTTATATAAGTATATCGAAGAGGTCGAAAATATTTTTGAGCTAGATGTGTCTTAATATTGTTTTTATAATATTTATTATTCTATTGAATTTCATTATTTAATCGTAAAGTTATTACGAAATAATTTCACTTCTCAAAGCACAGAATAATCGATCGAAAAGTTCGATGGTATTATCTACAGCTCCGTGACGGTATGCATGATGTCTATCTGGATTGTATTGTAGAAGTCAGTGACGTAGCCAGCAATCCTGGAGCCATCTGATAAAATTGATAGTGGAATTCTTTCAAAAGACAATTAATTCTATCGCCCTCAGGGGCTATAGCTATGTTTCGTTGTAGCTACAGTACGGGTTTAGCAATCCCGAGGTAACCGAGCTATGAAAAGTAATGTAAAGTAAGAATTAAACGAATGTAAAGACTTAACAAATGCAAAATTGATAGATACATTATGTGTTACACGACTTCGCATTCTTAGAAATAAAACTTAATCCTTTCCTCTAAATCTCGTTTAATATTTAGAAAGTGTGAAGTGGTAGTTTTAATTGTTAGAAAAACATAACTAAATAACTAAATCCCCTGACTTATACAAAATTTATGGTAAATACAAGTTATTACACTTCATTCGCTTTTTTTTTGAAGAATATGAATATACGTTTCAAAGCGTAAAATACGTATGACGATAAATATTCATCTAGACTAAGAGGGTACTATTTTTATTTAATGATAAAGCGAGAATTTATTTGCAAACGTTTAATAGGATTGTTAAATTAAATTGTAGTATACAATATTTTTGGTAACTCGTTATGAGACTTCCACTTATAATTAAGAAAAAATAATCAGGGAGTAAACTATATTATGTTTGGTTCTGTTTTTACAAAGATATTGTTTCAAATCGTCAATACGTTTTCGTCTAGTATTTGAGAGTGGATATTTGATTTTAGTTTACTTTCCCTGTCAGATGACAACAGACACAAAGTTTTCAAAAGCAAGTTAAAAAATTCTGTTTAATTTATCTACAAATCTACTGTGACACCCTCTACCAATTCAACAAATTAAGTGTCAAGTAAAAATTAGTAAGGAGTCTCTCATAATAATATATATTAATCACACGTAGAACAAGATATTTATTTTTGGTTTACATCAATTTTTCATTAATTTTACATCATTTTACAGCGGCTTTCATTGAATAGAGTTTAATTCAACTAAATCCCTTGTTTTTATCCCTTCGAGGTAAATCAACTCTGGCTTTTTATCTGGCTTATTTAAGTTCACCTAACCTCGTCGTACAGTAACTATGCCAAGTCACGCACATGCAGATTTTTGAAGAATACATAAATAAATCCTTTTTTATCCTTCTACTTTTCACTTCAATATTACTTTGATTCTACACTCGTAATATTATTTGTAAAAACTGAAAAGGACCAATAATTGACATAGTCCATAGAAAATGATTAAATGATTAAAAATCATATTCTTTACAAGCCTATCGATAAAAGAGTTAACAAATCACAAATTAAATAATATAAGGCTTCTCCTTTAATAAAAAAAATCTTTCTTAGATTAGTCCAAACATTTTCCGACTATTAGTAATTATACGCATACAGTGTACACGTAATTTATGGATTTTTAGGCATTGTCATAACCGATTCGCGTTAAACCCTTAACATATAGCTAGTTTTAAGCTTGTTAGATGTGTAAGACGAAAAATACAGTGTGGGTTCAATTATCGCGCTCCACACATAATTTCATTCGTACATGTCAGATGAATATTTGATTCATTGTTATTGTAATCGATCTTATGTGTTATAAAACTCAAACTGATGGCAGTTTCCTTTACGTAAGAAGATCTAGGTCAAAGGAAACAGTTTAATGCCAAGAAATACGGTTCTCACGATAATAAATAAGTAAAATGGCACGAAACACAAAAGAACATTGTTTTTCTTTTTAATCAAATGCTTTGTGCCAGACAGATTGGTTCCTTATTGAGAACAAAAGTAAGGACCAACGGTCTACCGATAACCTGAAGAAATCGCACGATATCTGACTCACTTCCGTAAAATTCCTATCGCACGCATTTAGTACAAACACACAGATTAATTTTCAAAGAAGTTTGAAACAACTTTTTATTTACTGCTTATGAAATAAGTAATAAAGTGTATGTGATTTTGTTTGCTATATTCCATTGGTATCCTGATGAAAGAAAAGAATATTTTTCTTCTAATAAGAGCAATAAGGCAGAACAATTTTTTCATTAATTATGAATTTTAATAATTTTCTATTTTTTGTTCTTTTCAATTATTTATTGGTCCTCTTCGGGATACAATAAGTTTCTACTGCTGAAGATTTCCTGTCTTAATTAGTACGAATGCTTCTTGTGTGCAAAGAATGAGAAACTGCACTTTGTTTAACGTCGTGTTTAAACGAATGGCTGAACGAAGTTTTTATTTTTAGAAAACCGTGTAAAAAAAGGCGCCGCGTAATACGGGAGTTAGGTGCGTTTCATTGTAGTATACTCTCATCAGACGCGACAAAACGTGATATAGAACTCGTGTAAATAATTAATCGCATCGATAAGTCTTCATTGTTTCAAGATTTCATTCCCGAGACGCTCAACGTTGATTCGTTTCGCAATGGTATAATTAATCTCATGATTTTCCATTTTATGTTGCCTAACTAACGTTTACGTCAGCTGTATTAAGCCACCTATCCCATTGAGAATATTAATTTTCATAGTGTTTCGTGCCTTACAGTAGTTTCGTTTTACAACGTGCAATAAAAGTTTGTAGACATAGATCAAATTCTTGTCTAAATCAACATTTCGAGCAACGAACATAAGGTAAACAATAGTTTATCCATGACTAATAAGAATTAAAGTTTGGTTTGTGGAATTACGTGATTCATAATGAACAAGTAATTACGTATTAAATGAGTCATGACTAATTAAAAATAATTTTTTTTTGCGCTACTTGATCATTGGGGTTTATTAAGAAGACCATATTTATGTATACATAATATATAATTATGATATACATTATATAATAATAATAATAATAATAATAATAATAATAATAATAATAATAATAATAATAATAATAATAATAATAAGATATATTTATACATGTAAATAGACTTATTTATGTTTGATATTAAAAATTTTCTTCCCACATAAAACATTCTAATTGAAAGATTCTTACGATTAACAATATTATTAAAGATATTATTGTTCAATGTCTAGCCTATATTCAACGATATAAATTGAGTTGTTATACTACATACTGGAAGAATAATAATTATTTTCCCCGTAGCGAAGAAAAATGACATACTAAATATCAACGCGTATGATAACGAATTACATGTGTTATGCAATTATACAATACATATTACGTAATTTTTCTCCTCTTTTAGTTACAAATTATTATTATTCTTCTCTCTGTTCTATCCTTCCACTATATTTTACACTCATACTTTTGTTTTTTCTTTCATTTGAACAATCACCCTGTATAACTGAATAGAGTTCCATACAAAAGATCAAAACGTTGTGAATAATATTAATATAATACTGTAGTAATTAAAATATTAATAATGTATTTATGTTTACCTATAACTACGTTCAATCTTATGGATCTAGATTTGCCTATTGTGATATTTATGTTCATATCAAATTATTGCATTTGATCATTTACCGATCAAACGATTCGTGGGCATACACACGCAATGCGTGTTGCCGATTGAGCGAATCAATCATAATTCGTGTACATAGATACACGGCGAATCGTGAATTTTTGCAGACATTGTACACTGTTGATTAATTGTCGAGTGGATCGCGATAAAGCAGAATCCTGCTTGTTGATTTTCCGCCAACGGACCAGAGACGTAGGAATCGACCAGGCGGTTGCCATGACGACTCCCCTCGAACGCCCACCTTAGGCGCTCCTGAATCGTCCTGTGCGTACACATACCACCCACCCATGCACGCCCCTCGTGGCGCCACCGAAAAATACACTTGTGGCCTAATCTCCTTATCGCGATAGACTACATTCCGTACTTCCGCTGCGCGTCTTACGTCATCAATTTTACGACTTCCATAGAAATTTGGAAAAAGAAACAAAAGTTAGCCTAGATGAATGATTTATAACGCAGTGTGAATGTAATTTATGGATGTTTATGGAGAGGTAGTTTAAAAGTGGATGATTTTTCATGGTAATTCGTGTAATTTATTGTTATTTGAATGGAGACATGAAATGCTTAAATTGTAAAGAGGAATCATTCTTTTATTATATAATCTTTTTGTATCTCTTTTTCTTTGAATGTTCACATTGTCTATCTTTAGAATAATATAGAGTTTATTTGAGATTTAAGAGTAATAGTATACTACTATACTGTACTATATAATATTCTAATATTCTATAATGTTTATCCACAGAAGTTAATGCACAAGATAATTTAAAACAGGTTGATTTTTGTTGGCAAATCATGCAATTTATTACTATTCAAAAAGAGTCATAAAATGAAAGTTGTTTACTCTTAACGTGGTCATTGGTTGCTGTATTCTTATTTTACTTTTCTTGTGGTTAACATATGTATTAATTTGAAGATAATCTCACTAAAACTTAACAATATTTATTTCATTACATTTATATTGAAATTCTTGAACTGGAATGAGGAATCAATAATCTCACTGAAACTTAAAAATATTTATTTCAATACATTTATATTATTTATTTGTATAATTAAATGCTTTAATTGTAAAGAGTAATCATCCCTCTATACCAGGGCTTCTTAAATCTTTTTCATTCACGACACCATTTATGATTGTGACTTTTTTCGCAACCCAAAAAACATAAATTAAAGATATGAAAATAGTTTGTGATGATTTATAGATTAGGTAACAATATATACATATACATACGAAAAAATATAGTTTTAGGAATATAGTTATATTTAGAAAAAATATAGTTTTCGTCAAAACTGCATTTTTTGCAATAACATAAATAAAAGAGAATATTGAATATTTTACATTAAAATCTCGCGATCCCAAGATTTCGCAAAGCGACCCCATTTGGGGTGTCTATTCATAGTTTAAGAAGCTTAGTAGTTCGAGAGTAATACAGACTTCACTGCAAGTTTAAGAGTAATATATAAACGATTTAAGTTTTCGCTCAAGACTCTATATACATATGTATCTGTATACATATATTTTCTATTTCAGACTTCACTGCAAGTTTAAGAGTAATATATAAACGATTTAAGTTTTCGCTCAAGACTCTATATACATATGTATCTGTATACATATATTTTCTAATGTTTACTTTACTACGCATAGTCTCGCACTGGCTCGTCGCAATAAAGCTCAGGCTGCGTGACCGAAGCTTATCCTTTTCCTCATAGCAGCACCTTGGAACGGTCTAATCGCTCGCAATAAAATTTCTTCGTTATTGTTTGATCGCGAGGTAGCAATTCACAAATGGATCATTCTTTCCATATCTCGTTAAGTAGACAGTAAAGCTTCCTGGGGGTGTGGTTCTTGTTTCCATGGAGGTATCAATAATAATTCGGTTCAGGAATTAAAAATCAATATATTATTATATTATAATATCACTATATTACTATATTACTATATCACTATATCATTCACAAAAGTTGATTTCTGTTAAAACATTAAAATCAACGACTCGACCTGTGAGTTATGCTACATTTTACTCGATTAACCGATGACGTAGCGTGCGAGTCAGAACAAAATTGGAATAATAGTATCGTCTACTGGGAATAGTCTTATATAGTACCGTATCGATCTTGCATGCGTCAACGTAATGAGAACTCCAAAAATACATATTCGTGAATTAATCGTATTCGAGTTTTAGATTAAAATTCACGAAATTCATCTTTCTTGATTTGATTTGATTTATTGTTCTATTTTATCTTTTATTATTGTATTTTATTGTTTCACTTTACTTTTGAGTATTCATTTTATAATTGTTTACAATGAAACTAATGCTTGGTCTTTTTATTACACCGTTAACGTGCAAAGCGAAATCGCTAACGATCTTGAACTGTAAGTACAGTGGCGCTTAAGAACTCATCGCGTGACGTTTAATTAATAACGCCAGTGTTATTTCCCTTCTTGATAACCTTAAAGCAACGACCACACCTTGTAGGTGAAGGTTCGTAGGAAGTCGAAAGAACAATCGATCATCCGATAATTTCGTTGAAAAACATGCGCCACTCAGGGGAGATGCATCAGAAACACTCAAGAATAATTTCAAAGAAACATCGAATTTTAAGTGAAATACCTTTATTTGCAATTTAACTTTAAACTGCAGTCGAGTATACTTGAGGTAACACTCTTCTAGATATAGAAGTTAAAAGGACACCAGGTATATTAACTTTTCGACCTCTGTGGATAATTCTGTAAGGTATTTTTACATCCTTATTTAATATTCAAAGAGGTCAATGTTATACCATGAATTGCAATTTTGTATTATTTAACTTTGAACTACCCTTAAATATACTTGAGATAATATCATTCTAGTCGAGTTAAAAAAGCACCAGGTACATTAACTTTTAGACCTACGTGGATGGACAATTCTGTAAGATTTTTTATTTCTTTATTTAATATTCAAAAAGATCAACATTTCATCGGTGTATAGATACATTTTTACATATATGGTTGCTCTAAGACACTATCGTTATTTATATACTTTTATATTTGAGCCTAATTCTTATTTTATAACATTTTCTTTCATCTGATGAATAATTGCATGTGTTTCTCCTTTTAAACGAATCATTACTGAACATAATCTGCGTAACAGTGTTTGATTACAGTACTATAAAAGCTAAGTTTTATACTTTTATGGAATTTAAAGTTTTCATATACCAACAATACACATTTACATATGATTTATTTTATGTCTTATCTTCAGATAGTTTTCACATGACGAATTTTGGTATTTTAAAATTTATGTTTCAAAAAGTGTCCTTATCAAGTTCCAAAAACGTTAAACAGTGTAATGAATATCTCGATAGATGTTAATTTTATTAACAAATAAATCGAGGAATAAATCATCACACAGGTTTTCCCTATTCACTGATTAATCCACCAGTGAAAAGATTAATCTCTTATATATTACATTTCTCTACTTTTAAGTTTAAATAGGGTTCTGACGTGTATGCGTAACCGATTCGTTATCTTTCGAAATATTTGCCACTGTACGCTGTGTTCTCAAACGAAACGACCACTTTAAGTGGAATTACTCGAAAGATTACACGTACATACAAGACAGATCTGTGTCATCAGATACTACACGGTTTCTGTTCCCACATACATATGTACCTACTATCTATCATTCTTCTTCGTAGTGCGTACAACGCGATCACTTTGTCAATTGCAAAACGATGAACGTATACTTGGGTCGTATTTGAATTAAACATTTTGGAAACGCTAAGAGCCAGTGGATTTTCGATATCTACTCCGGTAGGATTTTCAGTTTTAGAATTTAATCCCGATACTCATTACTGGATCATTTGTTGATGCATCAATATTACAATATGATAAGATTTTTTATCTTTGTTAGAGATAATCAAAATTTGTATCTACTTCAAAATTTCGAACAATGAATGTAAGATAAATAATTTGATATGCATTACTTGTTAAATAAATATTTAAATTTGAATTATAGAGAGACGTTATGTTCTATGTTGAACGAATTAAGAATTTGTCTATAATTAAATATTCATAAAACTGTATCGAATAAAAAATCATATATAAAACGTAATATACCAGATTTTTTTATTTTAAATGAAAGTAAATGTAATTACGATTTAACATTAAAGATGATGTTTAAGTGTCCTTCACTATTACACTGACGAAACTCTCACTGAAAAATTCTTTGTAAACAAAATGAAAAATTAAAAGTATATTGCAAGAAAAAGACAAGATGTGGAGTATAAAGCAACTAGAAATGGAAAGGTTAAAATTACATTAATGATTTATAATGATTCCCCTTTTGCTTATAATCTAGAAAATAAAAATCATAAACGCCGCGAATAAATCTTCACAATATTTTTATTTTTATTATTACACTGTCATTTCAACACAATTTGGCCATCTCTGAATCTAGTTTTCCGGAAATGTTAAATTTCTTAAATCGCTCATCAGTATTTTCATTGCAATTTAAAGACTGCTTTGCTAATGGAAACACCTTGCTGAGAAGAAGGATAGGAAAGGTAAATGTAGCTTATACTCAGCCGGATTTCATCGATCGTAGCTTCATCGATACCGATAAGGCCATAAATCACTTGGTTTGGCGCTTCTTTCACATTTACGAAGGAGGGTAATTCGCTAACCCAGTGACATAGTTCTCTCAAAATAATTCGCCATCTGAGAATCCAAATACTTGGAACATAAACATATCTTAACGATCAGTATTAAAGAAACACTGTATTAATGTCATCACACAAAATAATCGATTGGACGTGACAACTTGTTTTGCTTTGTCGGCGTTTTAATTAACGTTTGATCTTGATTACGTTATTTTATACAGTCAAACTGTGTTGTAAAGAGTACAGATATAACGAAGTTATATTCTGTGTAAACTAAGGGAAATAATAATTTTAATTTTCGTGTATTCGCGTATAATTGATCATTTTTGTGACAAGGTTACTAAAAGTAAGAAGTAAATTGGTTGAAATTTTTAAACGAAATCACAATTTTAAGATTCTCAAATAAGAAGATTAATGACATCGTGTGTATTCTTAATATACAATATTCTCAATTAGAGTGGAATAAATTATGTATGTCGTTAAACGTGTTACCATTTACAGAATCATTATAATATAAATAATCTTTAGTTATATAATCACAATATATTTTGTGTCTAAAGTAACATTTGTGCTTTCACTGTATCTTTTTATCGAGTACATTATTTTATCAATGGTTAAAATATAGGAGATACGTATATTTAACTCAACACTGATACAATAAGTAATGATTAGGATGAAGAAATTTTGGTGCTCGTTATAAATGAATTCGACCTTATGTATTATACATGGTCATAGCCCAGATAGCACAGGGACGTCTTATGTACGTCCATAAGACGTCGGTACTGGACGTTCGGGACGTCCTATGGATGTCCAAACATTCTATGTACGTCCCTGGGACGTCCGATGTGGACATTCCCAGAACGTTCTCTGTAAAATTGAGATTTAAAGAAAAATTAAATTTTAATTTTATATATTTTCTTTTATTTGTTGGTAGATTTTAGTTAACTATATTTATTTCTTGTAACTTGGATTCCATGAAAACGACGAACAAAATCTTTCAATTTTTATTTACCTCCGGCGGGATTCGAACTGATGATTTTCGAACTACAACCGCAACCTGCTTCCTCACTTACCCATAAACGACTTTCCTAAACCGACTTATATTTTAGGCTTATATAGCGACTCGTATTAATATTCGGATACTTTTTAAAATACAATTCCTTCTTTTGAAATTGGACTAAATGACTTGAACTTTTTTTTGAAAAGTTAGAAGAATTAATTTACTAGGTAATTCTG